>NC_056729.1:1080099806-1080189806 GCF_019279795.1 Protopterus annectens
GACTCACACACATTATTACAGTTGGCAGGGTCAGGATTAAAATTCCTAACTAACTAGTTTGCCACACTACAGTAATATGCAGTCATCCCAGAGGTTATCAGGCTGATATATAAACAAAGGGTATGTCAAAGTGCCTGACATCAGAAGGCATGCTACAGTAGGCCAATGGGAGGTGTAATGATTGTGAATGGCATCCAAAACATTATACTCCACACACACACAGACACAGGTTTGCCAGTACGGACATGCATGGGTGCATTGCTTCACAGGTGTGCAGTGTTTGAGCTAGAAGGCTGTACAAGGCTAGGTAAAGCGTATACTTTAGCATTAGGCCACATGACAATGGTCTGCAGTATAGCTCAGGGGTGTAGTCTCTGGACTGGCCCATACAGGTGGGTATTGTATTCACCATCCACTCATCTGGGTTACTGTTGTGGGTGGCCAGAGCTGTGCAGTGCTTGCTATGCATGTGTTCTATATACCATAACATGGACAGTGTCTGGGATGTGCACACATCCCACATGCATGTTCTGTGACATGTGGAAGTGTACCTGGGGTGTCTGGGTCATGTTGTGTAGACAGATTGTTATTGTCTGATGTGCCATTCCTGACCTCATGTGGTGAGAACTGACAATGGAAACCATGTTGACCCTGCATCTACATTGTCAGCATGATACAGTTATTCACTGGTTACAGTGGCATCTGTCCATACAAGGCATGTGTATAAGGCATGGTATTTCCTTTGTGGGTTACACTTGCTGACTCTACAGTTGCTGCAGGCATCCAGTGGGGAACATAGCAAAGGACCACTGTATGCAATGATTTGCCTATTGCAGGCATGGGGCAGGGTGTCATGTCCTCTGTAGTACACTTCAATCACACCATGGTTACTATCTGTGGGCAATATGCAGGGAACTACCAACATAGTGGTTGTTACCTAGCCAAGTGTGTTTGTGTATGAGACATGGGTGGAGAGTGTTCTCTGGCTAATACAAGGGTTGCCTATATTGTTCCCTAATCCATGATGTCACATGTAGGGGTATGGATTGTCTACACCAGCCTCTCTGCTGTTTGACATCTGTTGTCCTTGTAAGGTTTACATTGTGACATATAATAGGCCCACCATATACAAAATTTGGAAAACCCGCTCCACAATGATTCCTGTTATTACACACTCACAGCTACCTCCAGAGTGGATATTAATGCCAAACACATGCACAGTCTCACTATTGCCATGTCTGGGATTAGACCTCCAACATAACTAGTACATTATACTACAGCATTACGCAGTTATAGCATGTGCCCCAGAGCTTACTGGGCTACTTCTTGCCCAAAGGTATATTTCAAGGTGAATGATATCAGCAGCCCTGCCAAAGTAGAGCAATGGAAATTGTAGTGACTGTGAATGGCCTCAAAAGTATTGATCCCTACACAGACAAACACACACACAAAGTCTTACAGTTGCCCTCTCTGGGATTAGAACTCCTACCTAACTATTACATCACACTACAGCATTACGCAGTTATAGAATATGCCATGGAGCTTACTAGGCTACTCATTTCCCAAAGGTGTATTTCAAAGTGAATGACATCAGCAGCCCTGCCAAAGTAGGGCAATGGAAATTGTAGTTACTGTGAATGGCCTCAAAAGCTTTGATTCCTACACAGACACACACACACACAAACACAAACACACACACACAAACACACACACACACACACACACACACACACACACACACACACACACACACACACACACACACACACACACACACAGTTTTACAGTTGCCATGTCTGAGGTTAGAACTCCTACCTAACTAGTGCATCACACTACAGCATTACACAGTTATAGCATGTACCATGGTACTTACTGTACTACTCCTTCCCCAGAGGTGAATTTCAAAATGTATGACATCAGTAGACTTGCCAAGGTAGGGCAATGAAAAGTGTAGTTCATAGGTTCATAGGTTGGTACTAGGCTATTGGCCCTAGGGCCTATACATGCCTAGCCATGACAATTCCCTGGCTATGTCTTCCCACAATATTTACTTCCCTGGACCCCTGTCTAGCAGGGTGACTGACATGATCCCCGGGGTGAATTTCCTATCTCCCATCCAATCGTGAAGGTTCCTTTTGAAGAGGGCCAAAGAGGCACTCTGCTTGACATGTATGGGCAGTCTATTCTAGAGTCTGGGGATTGTCTGGGTCAGGAATCCATCCCTCCAGCATATTTTGTTCATTGTGATGACAAGGTTTGGATCCTTGGGGTGTGTAGCTCTGAGGGGATTGGGATTTCTTTAAGTGTAGCATGTCCAACAGTTCTGGGTTTGACATGGCATTGTATGTTAAACAGAGATCGCCTCTGTGCAGACGAAATGTGACAGAGTATAGCTGGATGATTTTCAGAAGGTCAACAGACAGCATCTGGTTTAGGCCTGTGAGTCTTTTAGTGAGGTATTTCTGCAGCCTTTTTAGTTGTTGCAGATGTCTTGTGAAGTACATATCAAATGGGGTGTTGTATTCTGTACTGGGTCTACTGAGAGATGACTACAGAGGGACAATGGCCTTCGTTTTACTGGATGAAAATCCCTTAGTGATGAGGTCTGCCACATAGATGGATTTCCTAACTATTGTGGTGATGTGGTTATCAAAGGTGAGACCACTGTCCACCTGTGTCCCTAAGTCTCTTATCACACTTTTGGTGTTTAGTGTACTGCCACCTATGTGGTACTTCATGGGTACATGTCCCTTCCCAAAGGGGATAACTATACATTTCTTGGCATTGAGCTTGAGGCCATGGCTCAGGCACCAAGCATCTCTTTCTGTAAGGCCATTTTGTAGCATGTCCACATCATTTGGGGATTCAATATAGGCTCCCTGTTTACAGTCATCTGCAACCTTTGTTAGCCAGAGTCCCTTAGTGTTGGCCTGTACTTCAGAGCAGTAGATGCCAAACAAGAGCGGTCCCAGGACTGAACCCTGAGGTAATCCAAATGTCACTTGTCTGGGGCTGGATTTGGAGTTGGCTACTATTACAGTGTGGGTTCTGTCAGTACGGTAGTTGGCAACCCTTCGGGTGATGTAGGTATTAATGGCCAGCTTAGTACATTTATCTATGATTCTGGACTGGGGGGTGGTGTCAAAGGCCTTGGTGACATCCGGATAGGCTGTGTGAACCACCTTACCCTCATCTACAGCTCTGGAGACTTATTTGAAAACGTCAATCAGGTTCAGGACACATGATCAGCCATTCACAAACCCAACCTGGGTGGGGTCCAGTGTTTGCAGGTTGCAGGTTGCCAATGTCTTTGCTTATAAGTTCCATGATAATATATTCCATGGCCTTGCAGATGAGGCATGTCATACTGCTGTGGCAGTAGTTCCCCAGATCCATGGTGGATCCCCCCTTGTGGACTGTATTTGTGGGCCTTTCAGTGGGCATGAAGCCTGAGGTGTGGCTATAATTATGCATGGCATGTAGGTGAGGTGCCAGTTTATTTTATTGTTCATGTAGTACACAGCCTGGGATGTTGTCTGGTCCCATGGATACTGTTTTCTTATCTCTGGAGAGTGTGGTTTTTACCTGTGTGGCCCATTATTACCAGAATCTGGCAATCTTTCAGTATTGAGATGAGCCCTTTAGGGAGTGGGAGGGGGGTGCAGTTGGCACTAAATTGATTTGCCAGGATATTGGCAATATCCTTGGGATCAGTATATTTAATGCCATCCTGTTGTAGCTCAGAGCAAATCTAAGTATTGCCATTTAGATTCCTGACATAGCTATGGAATGGCTTGTGATTGTCTTTGGAATCTTTGGCTATATTATGTTCATAACTAGCTTTGAAGGATTTTATGAGGGATCTCAGCTTCTTACTGAGGCTGGTAAGGCAGTATTTTGCATCATGGGTATTTCCTCTTTTCTGCAACAGTTTCTTCCTTTTGTTGTAAAGTTTGTTTATGGCAAGGGACCACTACATTGGCTTCCTTTCCTTGGTGGGGAGCATTTTGGTTCTATTTAGGATGGCACGATTCATGCACAAGTGGATGTGCTTGTACAGTGCCTTAGTGTAGGATTCAAGAGTTGACCTTTCAGTTCCCATCTGCATGGGTGTCATGACATTTGTCACGTCTGACATGTGTAGCATGAAGTTGGCTTTGGAGACATGTTTTACAGAGGTTTCCTTACTGGGGTGTGGGGTTGGATGTGGATGTTAAAGATGATTAGCTTATGGGCAGACCTGACCACTGATGGGGTGACCATAGGTGTGGAGCATTGATTTCCCATGTTGGTAATGACCAGGTCTAGGATATTGGAGCCCCTGGTGGGACTATGGGTTACTTGATCCAGGGATTGGGAATTATGACTTCCAAGAACCGTTGGGCACACAGGTTGGTACACAAGTAGTTTTCCCAGTTAATGGCAGGTTAGTTGAAGTCACCCAGTATTAGGGTGTTTGGTTGTATCATAATATTTTCCAGTATGTTTAGAAAGGTGTAATGGGAATCTTGGGGTCTGGTGGGAGATCTGTAGCAAGCTACAGAATTTGGATTTCCCCAGGAGAATTTCAGATGCATTGTTTTGAGAAAGTAGCCTAGTGGTGTGAATATCCTTGATGACTATAGACACTCCTCCATCTTTAGTGTTTTGGTCCTGGTTTGGTTGTCGACAGGTGTGGTAAGAGCTGTACCTAGTATTGCAGGTGTGCTCTCTGGAGCCTTGGAGCAGGTCTCTGTTACTGCACAGATATTGATGTTCTCAATTTTTAGGAGTGCCTAGTGACTGTGAATGGCCACAAAAGCATTGATCCCTACACACACACGACCAAACACACACACACACACAGACTTTCACAGTTCCCATGTCTGGGAATAGAACTCCTACTTAACTAGTACATCACCCTACAGCATTACACAGTTATAGCATGCACCACTGTGCTTACTGGGCTACGCCTTCCCCAAAGGTGTATTTCATGACATCAGCATCCCTGCCAAAGTAGGGCAATGGAACTTGTAGTGACTGTGAATGGCCTCAAAAGCATTGATCTCTACAGACACACACAACCAACCACACACATGCAGTCGCCACATCTGGAATTAGAACTCTTACCTAACTAGTACATTACACTATAGCATTACACAGTAATATAACATGCCACTAAGCTTATAGGGCTACTCCTTCACCAAAGGTGTATTTCAAGGTGAATGACATCAGCAGGCTTGCCAAAGTAGGGCAATAGGGAGTGCAGTGTGTGTGCTTGGGCCATAAACCATTCATCTGGAAGCAGACATACAACACTCAGCACACACAGGTTTAAATTTAATAGGTATGTGTATACAATTGCTAGATGAATAATGACTTGTACAGTCATGTTGCACAGTTATCACACGCACCACAGACACTATAGTGCTGGGGGATACCAGAGGCAAATGTCTACAGTGATTGGCATTTGCACATCATGTGGTTTTAGCCATTTGGATGTGTGCTGGGTGGGACAGGCCTCATGATGGGAGGCTCTTTCTCACTGTCTGTCACTCTCTTCCACACATTTATGTATGCGTAAGTTTGGCCTATTATAGTGTGTTGCCCTTGGATATATGTGTGTATTCCTATTCAATATGTGTGCAAAGCATGACAGGTGTGCAATGTGGAGTGTGCGCACAAACATCTGTGCCTGTCAGATATGTATAGTCCACTGTTGTTGCCAGACATGGGCTTCATTTCTAAGTGTGGGAGCATGCCCAGTATAACCTTCTTTATTGAATGTGTGAATCCATTCCAGGTAGAGTGTACTCCAGTGCAGGCTTTTGTGTTCTACACCTACAGCTAGCAACCTATTTATGTTGGATATCTGTAGATCAGTTGACAATATGGGGGCAAAATGGGCAACGGATAGTGGGTTACTGTAGGTAATTGTGTCTGTGCTGCTTCTGCTACATGGTTTTGGTGTTAGCAGAGATATTCAGACATATGTACTGTTTTGCACTGTGATGGTTTATATCATCAACTACTGTCAGGTATACATATTTGCTTGCAGTAATCTCCTGGGGAACACAGGGTGAACGAAATGTCCAGTATTGTGGTCTGCAGCCTACATATTCTTGCACAATCATGCCATTCTGGAGGTGATGCTGCAGACACTTGCTGATGCATCTGTATGAATGATTCAGTACCTTGGTACAGTGTTGGCTGAGGAGCCCATGCTTGTACATCCATCAACGTGACAGTATGGCCATATCCTGCTGTGGCCATACCTCACAGTTGCACAGATTAACACAGGTTACACAGAGGCAGGGGTCATATTTCTGGTCATTACCCCTTCACATTGTGGTTTACAAGCTGGTTTGTAGCCACCCATTCCTGTGTTCACAGGCAAGGATACCATGTGCACACAGCTGAGTTTCAGACTTCAGGATCCTATCCCCCACTTTATTCTATCCTCTTCCAAACATTATGCAAACGTTATCTGATAAGTTCCCTATAGTTATCATGTCAATGTCATCCCAACAGTATTTTGGGGTTGGTCCACAGTTCATGCAGTAGGACATAGTGGACATGTTACTGGGATTTGTTGACATGGCCTTGTGTGTGGGTTTTGTGGACTGTGTTGTATTATTTGAGAGTCTATGACATATACATTGGCAATACAGGTGAGACACAGGCCTTTGACAGAGGACTGTAGGGCATCTGGTTGTGATGCAGGCCATCTGCAGCAAACCGTTGCATTGTGTCACTCCTACAGTCCCAGGCTGCAAGCCACTATATTCCCCTGGGGTGACAGGGTAGGTGTGCAATGTGTTAATATCAATAGTTTCTGTCATTATTGATCCAGTGGTGTGATGCTGGCAGGGTGCTGCTTACAGCTAGGGACACACCTGCATGGAACACCTCTTCAGCATACTGCATTCTGTGGCTATTTCCATATGGAGGTGGAGTCATATTGTACTCATTCCCAACAGCAGGGATAAGACCTGTGAGGTATTTGAGGGTGATAGTGGGGTGAGCTGCGTACATGTGTGCTATGGAAGCTACTTGCAGCTGACTCACAGATATACGTGGGGCATTCCACTTATGCTGGCTTGTGCATGGACATCAGCAGTTTCTCAATACTTCATACCTGTGACCTTTGTGGTCTGCCAGTGTTTGGCCAGACAATATCGGTATTCCGTATTACAAATCCAATTAATGTGCGGCTAACCTGTATGTACAATTCCAAAGGTGTGTCCATTTGACAGTAACATTTTATACACTGTCTGTCTAGAGTACTTCCAACTGTGTACTGTTTGTATGTCTGGGCCCACATTCATGCCATGTCCATCTTTCAGATGATGACAGATATATACATCCAAACAATTACTATGGCTTACTGCTGGAATGTGTCTTGCTGGGATGCATTGTGTTTGGCACTGCAGTTGTGAGAACTTGGCCCTGTCATCGGCAGTACTGGTCAATGGCCATCAGCACAAAACCCACCATGCCTACATACTGACCACTCTCACACAGTATACAACACACACCAACCTAACACACATAGCCCTGCATATTGTACACATGCTACAATCTATCCTGCTACTTTGGCCAGTTCAGGTAATCTGTGCCCCACTGTTATTATACCTACACATACATGTTACTACATTTCTACATAGGATTGTGTGTGGGGGGGGGGCACACCTGACAACTGTACATATTTGCTATAAATGTACTGGTATTTCAGGTACTCCATTTCATTCTGTATTCTGACCTATCATGCAGGCTCGGGGCATATCAGTGTACTACAGTTCTTAGGTTTTACTGAAATACATTTCAGTTTCAGACTTCTTCTTACCCTTCAGAATTGACATCCGCTGCCTAACCTGTTGTAGTCTGTCTGTGTAGGTTTGGAGGGGGCTGTTCTCCATAACCATCAATCAGAGGCCTTAGCACAGCCTTTCTTTGTTTTTGTCTATGCCTGTCCTGCTGGCTGAGACTGCTGTTGGGTATGTGAGCCTCCCTGACTGGCATGTGTGTGTCCTATGGACACACATTTGGCTCACCTCATTTCCTCCAATGGATTTTGTCACCTTGTCTAGTACTGGCTACTATGGTGACACCAGTATTTGTTACAGATTTTATGCTGCCACTATAGGTGTCTACTATCTGCTGGCATCCCATTCAACCACCCGATTCCCTTGCATGCTCATATCCAATCCATAGATACATGTAGCAAAACATACTACTCCATCCAGCAATTGATAGGGAGAGTGACTTACCGTGTGGCTGTGCCAGTACTGAGGATGGTGCTGGAGGGCTGACTATGTCAGATGCACATAGTGCACTTCCTATACATGGTTAAGCACAGGTGGTGTCATGTTTGTCATTCCTTTTACTCTATGTGCAAGTCAGAGAGAGGTGTCATTCCCTGGGTTCCTACCGTGTCAGTATATGTGCTATGCAATGCCTCTTTGACAAGGCCTGGGCATACTGGGCACACCTCCTTCTGCCTACTGGGGCAGGCTCAGGTTGTTCCTCCTCCGAATCACTCTGTACAGGCCTTGACAATGGTGAGGGGCTGTGTGACCCTGCCCCTTGCAGATCCTGCTGAAGCTGTTTCCGCAGGATAATATTTTGTAGCATGGCACATACAATGACAATTTGGGTACATGTAGCTGGTGAGTATTGCAAGGCTCCACTGGATATGTCCAGGCACCAGAACTGTGACTTGAGCATCCCAAACACATGCTCTATTATGATTCTGGTCTGTGCGTATGCCTCATTATGAGTTCTTGTTCGGGTGTGTGTGCATTTCTGATGGGTGTCATCAGCCACTGCTCCAGTGCGTAACCAGCGTCCCTTACAAGGTGGCCATAAAGGATGTCCCCATTGGCAAATCTCTGGTACAGCTGTGTCATATGCCAGATATGGGAGTCGTGACAGATTCCAGGGCAGCCAGCAGACACATTCATTATAATGCCCTGGGCATCACACATGACCTGGCAGTTGATGGAGGGGAAGCCCTTGCAGTTGATGTAGAACCTACCCTGTTCACCGGGTGGTGCTTTGATGTGTATGTGCGTGCAGTCTATAGCACCCACTACCTCAGAGTATTCTGCTATTTGATGGAAGAGATGCATATTACTGGTCAACACCTCACAGGAGGTGGAAATATATGTGCTCACCTGCATGTGGTGACATGACATCCAGGAACTGGTGGAGTACCCTGGATGCTGATGCCTGTGAGATTCCCATGATATCCCCAGTTGGACTTTGGAAGGTACCTGTGGCTAGTATTCTTAAGCCTTCTCATACCTTGGTATCCATTGGTATGGGTTCCCCTCTGTTGGTTCTGTGTATGAGATGTGGCTGGCACAGCTCAACAATTTGCTGTAGGAGGCCCCTGTCCACCCTATAGTGCTCCACTATCTCCAGCTCATGTAGCCCCTGGTAGGTTACTCTGGGTCTGTACACTCTTCTCTTTATCCTCACTGTGGGTTGGTCATCAGAATTCTCATCATCACCACTCTCAGCCTCTTCCACATGTTGATTTATGAGAGCTAATGCAGCCTCTATCATTTTGTTGCTTTTGTTAAGTAGGATTTCCACATTTGTGTACACCGGTGGTGGAGAGTTTGTGGGAAAAAACAGAGGGGAAGGTGTTTGCATAGTTTATCGTAGTGTGCTGGACTGGGCTGCTACCTGTGTAATTGGCTGATTCTGATACATTTCATCTGCCAGCTATGCTAGTTCTCCTTGATTACCTTCCTACTGCTGTTTTCCATTCCCATTGCCTTCCTGTTTAAGCCCCGGGGCATGCCGCACAAACCCAGTGCTCAGATGTGCGCGGAGCTGCTATTTCCTGGTTTAATTTTTTTTTTGTGTAAAACATGGTGCACAGCGCGCACACCCATTTAGGCACTGTAAAGAGTGCTTGCTTCAGGCACACCCCTTTGCTTAGCTCTGCTAAGCTAAGGGCAAACCTGAGCCACAGGGCCGCAATAAGCTTACAATATGCCTGACACACCCCTCTATGATGTCAGCTAGCTCTTAGGCTTGCACCATGGTCCTCCTGCACCTACACGGCTGGGTGCAGGCTAGCCATGAGGGGAAATCTGAGATTCAGTATCATTCCCGTCATTTACATAGGATTTCCTGCTAATGCCTAGCTCCCACACTGTGCTTTCCCATTAGCAACCACTATTCACTGGCCTTGTTGTCTTCTGCCTACCATTGACTTTAATGGCAAAACTGTGGTTTTGCAGGGAAAGCTTTTTTCAGGGTTTTTCTGTTATTTTCCATCCGATCTCATTTGCGTGCCGCTGCCCCACGCTTAAATGACCGAAATCAGCCAAAATAAAATAAAAGTTTTTTTTTTTTGCAACTGTTTTCCATGCCAGTGGCCATATATTTGGCCATTGGCATGCTTTACACGTTATATACACCCTTTATTTGGAGCTGTCATGTCTCCATTTTGTAGTTTGCAGAAATGTACTCGGTTACTAACCGAGTACTTTTCTGCAGGTTACACTAGTCCTGCATGGACAGCTGCCAGCTTCCTGGATCACAAATTCACCTCATTTGCATGGTTTTCACCTGAAAATGGGGTAATTTGCTTACAGGAGTTGTGTCCATGCAGGAATAGTGCAGGAGCGCTTGTGCACATCCTGGGAGCTTATTTCTGGATCTCTCGGCAGCTATATTGCCTCCAGCAGCTCCTGCACTATTCCTGCATGCCATGCAGAACTTACTGAATCCTGAGGATTGTGCTCATACCTTTGAGTTTTCTATCCTGGAACAAGTTGAACATCATCCCAGAGGTGGCCCATGGTCAATCATCCTGGAGAAATGGGAGTTATGGTGGCATATTTTTTTAATGCCTCTGTCCATATTCCTATCAATTTATTTAATTTAATTGATTGTGTTATTTTACTGCTTTTATAAGTGTTCTTTATGCCAATAAATATTTTCTGGACATTAGCCTGCCTGCTTGCTACATTTTTTTATCCATTTTACACTATTCCCCATGCAGACATTATTTTTTTCTCAGTTGTTTTTATTGAAAATGTTAACAATAAAATATTAATATATGATAATGGAAATATTATAAAACACACTCATATATATATATATATATATATATATATATATATATATATATATATATATATATATATATCTAAAAGAACAATAATAAACAACAACTAAAATAATTATTTGCAATGGTGTCTACTATAAAATGGAGCTTTTTAAACAGAAAAAGGAAAGTGAGAAGAGTAGTTGTTACTTAATTATTAAAGTCTGTTTATCCAGCAGTTATTTGAATTTCTACCATATATTATATGATGAGGTGATCCTAGATGTTCTTGTCTTGATCCTGATGAGTTCAAGCTGACAAGCTTCCATTGCTAAGTGTACAAATTCCTTCACAGTAGGAGTAGTCTGATTCTTCCAGTTCTCGGTGATGGCTTTTCTTGCTAATGTTAAGATACTCCATAATAGAGGGTATGTTATTTTTGTAACACAAGTGGGAATAGGTGTATTAAATAAAAACAGAAATTTTGTCAGCATAAATGTATCATTAAAAGCAGACTGCAAGAGAGAATTCATATATCACAATGTGTTTTACGTTTTATACAATCATAAAGCATATACTGCCAGTCAGCTTTAACATTTAGTTTACATCTTCAGCATCCTATGTCTTTATTATACATAAATTCAGCTTTGTGTGGTGCGATAAAGGTTCTATGTAAGAACTTCCAAGAGAATATCCCCCACCTTAGTGATGAAGTCGTTTGTTTTGAAGATTGGAGTATTACTTTTTTATCATTTCCACCTGGGAGTTATTATTAACAAGTCTAAAATAATCCTTTCTCTGTGACATACTGATGATTTCTTAAGTACCTTATGTATTTTAGATAGAAGTCCCTTTCCAATTATTTTGGAGAATTAGAATAATGAGTAAATCAATGAATGTGGGGAAAGAATTTCTAACTGTTGGTTGCATTAGATTAATCTCATGTTCAACCAACTGTCTACAGTTTTGAATTTGTAACCACATGCCTTTGCTTAACTCAAACTTATACAGTCAACATTTTCTAACTTCCCGTTGACTCTTAATTGATACCAGCATAACAGGTTTTTGTCTTTAAATGTATTCATGGTTGTTAAATTAAATGTATTTGTACTATTTTGAGTGTAGGCAATTCGAAATACAAAGAAAATTCATGCTTTATATTAAGGGTTTGATAAACATGTAAATCTGAATATAAATACTTATATTATGCAGTGTATAGCTAACCAGTTGTCTGACAGAACCCATTTTGTTAGAGTTGCAGGTGCTACTTCTGAAGGCAAATATGTTATTAGTGGTATACCACATGGCTCAGTCTATTTGGCATGTATTTCTCAGACCTTCACCAAGTGTACTGTATCTTGACAAAAGCGCTAACAAAGTTTTTAAGGAACCAATGGTGTCAGCCTTTTTTCTGTGTTTTTTATATAGTTTGTTCATTTGGTTTTTAGCCCTGACCTATTTGTTAACTAAGTTTGCATACAGCTGTAAATTGGATGTTGTTATTTGATCTGCAACTGACTCAGAATTGCTCCAACATGATTTAGACCATGTTAAACCATTAGTGCAAGAAGAATGGTCTCAAATCCAAAAAGATGTAGCACAGTTCATTTTAGTAAACACAACAGTTTCACTTACCATAAAGGTGATGCACCCCACCCCACCCCACCCCCCCAGTCAGACATGGTTGTAAGTGATCTAGGCACTCAATACTTCCTTAGCATTTGTCCATTATGTCTCCACAGTAGTATGGAAAACCTTTTATCTGGCTTACCTGATTTCCAAAGGTATCTTATCGGACCCATTACTGAATATAATTCAGCTTTTGGCATGTATTTGTCTAAACTTATCTCACAACTTGAGAGACCTCAGAGATTCATAATAAAAAAAGATCAGTAGCTTCCAAAACCGTAGCTATCAGAGCAGACTGGCAGCCCTTTCACTGTATTCAGTATCTTATAGAGTCCTTTGTGGAGATCTGTGTCTAGCCTTTTGAGCAATGAAAGATCCAGTGCAATCAACCTCTTATTCCTTTGCAGAATGAATGTTACCTTAAATACTCTGTTAAAGGAATTAAATCATTGGCAGATAAATACATATTGGTATGATAGACTCATTTCCCAACTTATCTTTTACCTCTGAAACAAAATTCTGTTTTATGTCTAGCAGATTAGCACCTTTGCCACCTTAAAAGTAAACCTATATAATTGGATGGGCAGCCTCAAATTCTCCTCCAGTCTATAATTTCTTACTCTCCTTGAGGCTATACAGTACTTTTGAATACTTTTTTGGTCTAGGCTTGAACTGGTCTGCAGACTACTGATTACCTTAGGTGATGTTGCTTGTTACAGTCAGTTAGGTAGTTAGGTTGCTATTACAATATGACTGTGATAGCTAGAAATTGTATTTGGATTTAGAAGAAGGGTGGTGGGCAGTAGACATTAATTGGGAGAAATCATAATAGGGTAAATTTAGTCAGTTCTAGATGAAATGGTAGCTAATTAACTGAGGCATTTAAGAACAATTGGGTTAGAAAGTTTAACCCTTTGAGCTTAATTGTTTATTGTCATGTGGCTTGAAGAAGAGGTAGGTTATAGGTTCTGAGGTGAGTTGGTTGGTGCCTTTGAGTTGGCAGTAGTATAGTTAAAGTGTAGTGTGATGAATGAGAGAGCTTTTAGTTTGTTTTAAAATTGCATTGACATTCACTGCATTTGTCTGAAAGTGGTGTGTGGAGGGGGTCTAGAGTTTAATTTTATAGTTGGAGTAGAATGTGTTTTCATTGGAGTTAGTGGATTCAAAGACAGAAACCAGCCATGTGGTTTGAGTTGATAGGGACTATAACTGCACATACCATTTTAACAGAGTTTGTGTTGGTGGACATTTTTGTGATTGGTAGAATATGTTATGGGCACTTTTTAGCTGAGACAATTTAATCAAACTGGATAGGCTCATCCTTAATTGTTTTTAGACTGTAACACAATGGTGGGATTGATTGGAGAAATAGGCCACAAATTTGACAACTTTATTATAGCATTGTTTTCATTTGTTTAATTGATAAGAGTGGAGGCATGTGGATATGGGTGAAGCACAGAGTAGACTGGCTAGGTGATATATGTTTGCTGTAACTTTGCATGGTTGGTCATAGAGGTAGTAGCTGGTTGTGTATAGGGTTCCTAACTTCTGTTGTTCATAGGTTCATAGGTTCATACTAGGCTATCTGCCCTAGGGCATTTATAAGCCTAGCCAGAATGTGTTTGGCTTTCGCCACCCATTTTAAATTTATTTTGCTATGCCCTTTTTCGAGGTTAGTATACTGTGCCTCTGTCTAACAGTGACACAGAACTGATACCCGGGATAAACCTACGATCTCCCATCCACTCATCAAGATTCCTCTTGAAGAAAGTGAATGAGGGACTCTGCCTAACCTGGACTGGGATTTTATTCCAGAGTGAAGGGAGCCTCTGGGTTATGAATCTGTCCCTCCAGCATGTCCTATTTATTTCAGTGCTGAGGATCAAGTCTCTCGAGCGCGTAGCTCGATGGGATTTGGATTTTCTGAGGTGCAGCATGTCCATTAATTCTGGGTTGGACATGGCTTTATACGTCAGGCACAGATCGCCTCTGAACAGGCGGTATGCCACTGAGTAGAGCTGGAGTTTCTTTAACCGGGCAGCATATGGCATCTGTTTGAGCCCTTTGATCCTCTTGGTGAGGTACTTTTGGGGTCTTTCCAGTTGCTGCAGGTGTCTGGTAAGGTACATCCCAAAAGCGGCATTGTACTCAATTATGGGCCTGATGAGGGATGAGTAAAGAGGCACGATGACCTCCCCTGATCTAGATGTGAATCCCTTCATGATTAGGTGGGCTATATAAAATGTTTTTCTAACCACTTTGGCCACATGGTTGTCAAATGAGAAATTGCTATCAACTTGGGTCCCCAGATCCCTAATTACTTCTTCTGTACTTAATGGATTACCACCTATGTGGTAATTTGTGGGCACTTTGTTTTTGCCCAAGGGGGTGACTATACACTTTTTGGTATTTAGCTTGAGGCCATGGCTCTGGCATCAGTTGTCTGTTTCTATGAGGCCCTTTTGGAGGATGCTTGTGTCGGCTGGAGAGTCGATTATGGCGCCCAGTTTGCAGTCATCTGCGAACTTGGTCAGCCACAGTCCTTCCGTGTTGGTCTATACCTCCAAGAAATATATACTGAACAAGAGAGGTCCCAGGACTGAGCCTTGTGGGACACCACTTGTAACTGGTTTGAAGTCTGACATGGCTCCAGCAATTCAATTCTAACCATGTGGGTTCTGTCTTTAAGCCAGTTTGCAATCCATCTAGTGACATAGGGGTTTATATTTAAGCTGGTGAGCTTATCTATAATGCCCGAGTGGGGTATTGTATCGAAGGCTTTTGCAAGGTCCAGGTAGGCTGTGTGGACCACCTTCCCCCCGTCAATGGCCTTGGTGACTGTTTCAAAGAAATCAACCAGGTTTAAGAGGCAGGATCTGCCATTAACAAAGCCGAACTGGGTAGGATCCTGTGTCTGTAGGTCCCCAATATCTTTATTTATGAGGTCCATGATGATCCTTTCCATAGCTTTGCAGACCAAGCTAGTCAGGCTTATGGGGCGATAGTTTCCAGGATCCATTGAGGCACCACCTTTATGGAGAGGGACCACTGTTGCTGTACACCACTCTTTGGGCACATATCCTGTAGTAAGGCTGAGATTGAACAGTAGTTTTATGTTTGGGTTTAGCTCTTCTTGGAGTCCATGTAGGACGCAGTCCAGGACACCGTCTGGTCCCATTGATGCTGTGTTTTTTGCTTTGGAGAGGGCGGCTCTTACCTGAGCATCTGAGATGTCAGGGGGGCAGCACTCTGCTGGGATAGATATTTGCCCTTTTGGTGGGGAGGGGGGGGAGTTTGCGCTGAACCTGTCAGCTAGGATGTTGGCAATATCTGTGGGTTCAGTGTATTTTTTGTCATTTTGGACTAATTCTGAGCATATCTGGGAATTACCACCCAGGATCCTAACATAACTAAAGAAAGCCTTGTGATTATTCTTAGTGTCCTGTGCAATTTTTCTCTCGAAGCTGGCCTTAGACAATTTTATGAGTGCCCATAGTTTTTTGCTAATACTGATCAGTGATGCCTTCCCTTGTTGGGATTTTGCTCTATCATTTAGTAGCTTCCTCCTTCTATTGTATAGTTTGTTTATGGCTGGGGTCCACCAGACAGGACGTTTGCCTTTGGAGGATTGGGTCTTGGTTTTATTTGGGATCGCATGATCCATGCATTCCTGAAGGTGTTCATAGAATGCGTTTATAAAGGATTCTGCTGTCTGGGCCATATTTTCCACAGGCCCGGGGGCTTTGAAGGATTCCACCTCGGTTTTGAGGAGTGTGAAATTTGCTTTAGAGAAGTTTTTCACTGTGGTTTTCTGGGCAGGGGGTGGGGTCGGGATGTGAATATGCAGTGAGATTAGTTTATGGTCTGATCTTACCAGTGAGGGATACACTTCTGGTCTGGAGCATAGAGTCCCCATGTTGGTGATGATCAGGTACAGTATGTTTTCCCCTCTTGTGGGAGTGGTAACAAGTTGTTCCATAGCATTGGAGTTTATAAATTCTAGGAACCTTTGGGCTAGGGTGTTGGAGCTAGAGTAATGCTCCCAGTCTATGTTTGGGTAGTTGAAGTCGCCCAATATAATGGTGTTTGGAGAGACCTTCATATTTTCCAGTGTTCTCAGGAAGGCCGAGTGGGGTTCCTGGGTTTGGGAGGGTGGTCTGTAGCAGGCTATAAACTGGAAGGCAGTTTTACCCACTGTTAGTTGCACATGGATAGTCTCTGATGATTCGTGCTTTGCCACCAACCTGGAGGTGTGGGTATCTTTGATGAATATTGATACCCCCCTCCTTTTGTGGTTCTGTCCAAGTTTTGGGGCCGGTATGAGGTATAACCTGGTAGTGCTGGAGTGCTCTCAGGAGCCCTGAACCAGGTTTCTGTTACTGCACAGATATCGATGTTCTCCATGCTAAGGAGAGTTTCGAGTGCATGCATCTTGAGGTTTAGACTTCTGGTGTTGAGTAGCATTACTCTTAGTTTCTTATCCCTTGTGATACCTATGGAGGTGGGTTTGTCTTTTGAGCCTTGCCTAAAAAAGGCACTATGGGGGTAGCAAGAGCCTTTGCCAATATCCGAAAGCCCAGGGGTGACAGGTGCAAGCTGTCCCTAGCGAAGCATCGTGGCTTGTCACGCATATCATCCCAAGCTGACAGGCATTGGATCCCCTTTGAATGACACCAGTACTTAAGCCAATTGTTGAAATTGATCATCTTGTCTTCATATTGTGGCATCATTCTTGGTGAGGGTAAGATGCTACCCAAGGTCAGGGTCTTACCGGCCTGGGCTACATGCTCAGACAGCTCCTTTATGTCTCTTTTCATGTAGTCCAGGGAGGTACGTCTCAGGTCATTCACACCAGCATGGACAATGACTGAGTCATGTTTGTACTTGCCTTGGAGTGACCTGAGTGCTTGTGTTATGTGGCGGATCCTAGCACCCGACAGGCTGCTCACCGTGACCCTCTCTTTGTTCAGCCTGGTGAGCGGGACGTCAGTGTGCCTGATGATAGTCACCTATTACAAGTGTATCAGGTGTGTTGTTTAGTCTTAAGGGCTGTGACTGTTCGGCACACTGGCTTTGTGAGATATGTGTTGCACGTGTTTTGTTTTGGGGTAGCGGTTGCTTGGGTGTCTGCTTTGGAGGTCTCTGCTGCTTAGGCAGATCTTTATTTAGAGCCTCCAAGTATGTTTTTGTGTGATTATGTGTTTGGTTTGTTGTCATGGTAGGTCTATGTGAGACTGGAATTGTAGTGAGTGTGGTTTCCTTCTCCTCCTGACTGGTTATGCCAGTACAGAGTTGAGAGAGCTTAGCCTCCAGTTTGGCCATATGGTTGCATCTCTCACATGTGCTGGAATTTGTTGGGAGGAGGAGAGGGTTGTCTGTGTACATGAGGCAGTTGTAACATTGCCTCAAGATTCCCAGATTCACCAGCTGGACCAGAGAGGAGATTGACAACTGACCTTTGGACATGCTAGAATAATATTGGGAATTCCTTAATAATTGAAAACAAGGGCCAGTGGGGAGTGAGGGTGTAGTGCTTTTAATTTTTAGTGCTGACTTATATAATTGCTTTAGTGAGCAAGTGCCAGGTAACTTAAGTGCAATGTGTTACAGGTAACTTTAATGCAAAAACGACAAACAGTAACTTTCTTTCAAGTGAAACAAGGAAATAAGTACAGTAAGCAATGCAGATATCACTAGTGATCCACAGAAGCACTGAGAAGACATGTATTAGGCGGAATTAGCGTTCCAGGGAAATAACCAAACAAACAACAAGTATATAAACAAAGCTAGATTCAGCAGGACTGGATCTAGTCTATGCTACAGCAAACAAGGTGTACCAATTTCAGGAAGATACAGTTCAAATATTCAGGCACTATAAACCTTTAACCAGAAATTCCCAGCTCCGAAGGGCAGAGTCCAGCCTCTTCTCCCACAAGAGTGCAGACCATGAACCTTCTTAATGTAAAATAACTGGCCTGAAGCCCAAGTGCTTAAACCAGAACTAATACACTTTAAGAATAACAGACACTGGGCTCTCAATCAGCAGTTCCCAACTTAGAAGGATGAAAGCTACCTGTCCTGCCACCACAGTGCATGCCACAAACCTTCCTAATGTAAAACAACTGCTCTGAAGCCCAAGTGCTTAATCCAAAAGACTTAGAATGATAGCTACACTTTAATCAAGTTACTACCAAGCAGTAATAAATACAATTGAATACTTTAGAGAATGCCTGGATTAGTGCTCAAGTTACATAAACAAAGCTAGATCCAGTAGGCCCGAATCCAGTCTATGCCACAGCAAACAAGGCACACCAACTTCAGTAAGAAGCAGTTCAGATATGCATGCACTATAAGCCTTTAACCAGAAATTCCCAGCTCAGAAGGGCAGGGTCCAGCCTCTCCTCCCACAAGAGTGCAGACCACGAACCCTCTTAATGTAAAATAACTGGCCTGAATAGATTGTTGAATTGCTCGTCAGATTTCAGATTTTTTTTTCAGTTGTGACCCTAAGGAATTTTATGGTTGCAAGTATATGTGTCCGAAGGTTTAGCAGTGAGGTGACTGCAAATAATTGTTTTTCTTGGTTTTATGTTTTGAGAGTAAATGGCACTTTTTGTTGGGGGAGGGGCTAAGCAAAAACTGAGATTTGTTAAACCAATGTTTTATTTTTCTAAAGGAATGCTGGGTAATAGACTGTTGTTCTTTTTTTGTAGCTGAGAAAATGAGGGTGGAATCATCTACATATTGAACATGAGTAGAAAGTTCTGATGTTTAATGAAGGTAATTTATAAATAGATTAAATAATAAATGACCAAAGATGAAGCCTTGTGGGATTCCAATCATGACTGGTAGGTTGGATGAGTGAACAGACTGCTATTTTATGCACTTGATTCCATTGTTTAGATATCCAGCAAGCCACTTGATTGTGGTTTTAACAGAGTCCTAAAGTGGCTAGAGAATTAAGTAGATTGGCTTTTATATAGGTCTATGAAAATGGAGGAAACAAGTCTATTTTCATTTCTAAGGTGAAGGGTGATGTTTAAGTTCATCAAACAGTTGATGTTGGTATTATTGTGAGGAAGTCAGGTTGCATATTAGTAAGTTGTTTTGTAATAGAAAGTTGAGCAATGGGTACAAACATAGGTTCATAGGTTCATACTAGGCTATCTGCCCGAGGGCATTTACAAGCCTAGCCCATAGTTTTGTGGCTTACGCCACCCCTTTAGTATGGGGAACTATACCCATTATTTTGCTGTGCCTCTGTTGAGCAGTGACACTGAGGTAATCCCTGGGGTATATCTACGATCTCCCATCCATTGGTCAAGATTTCTCTTGAACAAGGCCAGCGAGGTGCTCTGCCTCACATATACAGGGATTTTATTCCACAGCATAGGGAGTCTTTGGGTGATGAATCTATCCCTCCAGCACGTCCTATTAATAGCCGTGTCGAGGTTTAAGTCTCCCGCCCTTGTGGCTCTGCCGGATCTAGACTTTTTGAGGTGAAGCATATTCATCAAATCTGGGTTTGACATGGCCTTGTATGTTAGGCAAAGGTCACCTTTGAGCAAGCGGTTGTTCAGTGATCCTAGATATTGTGTGTAGAATACAGCTACAGGTCTGTATTTAAATAGTTAAAGTTAGAATCTGCCTTTCTGAATGGGTCAAATAATGGGCTACTTCTGTGCTGATGGAATATTGGATTCATTGATAAACCTATTAATCAGAATAGAGATGGGATGAGCTAAAGTTCTGGCAGCAAGTGATAAATATTGTGATGTGAGTGTATCAGCTGCTAGAATTGTTGGCTTAAGCTTAGATAAAAGTGTTATATTGTACTGGTGGGAAATAGTTTTAGACAGAATGAGGAGGGAGGAGTGCTGGGTATCAGCCATGATGGGGGTGTATATATATATATATATATATATATATATATATATATATATATATATATATATCAAATATATGTATATATTTATATATATTGGTATTGATAACATTTGTTTTACGTACATACTGAGATATTTATATATATGTATGTATAGATTTATTTTTCTATATATATTTTTTTGTCATATGTGTGTATATTTTATATGTATATCCCTACATATAGTATGCATTAATGTTTCCATATATATATATATATATATATATATATATATATATATATATATATATATATGCATTTCCATACACATATATATTTATATCTATGTACAGCATGACTAATGTTAACAAACCTTTTCCATACTGTTGAATGACTGTGCTGCTTGATATGTTTGAAATAAACGTCAGCCATATTGACAGCTCAGATGGCTTAGTGGTAAATTAATGTGGTTGGGGTGTGCAGGGTCCTTGGCTCAAGACTTGCAAGGCCTGATTATTGTGTTGCCGGCAGAACAATGGCTGTTGGATACAGAGAGATTAAGGCACTTTTAAGTAGTTGTAAGTGGGTTTGCGTGGCATAAGCAATGCTAACTTCCGATGAACTATGCTGACAGACAACCTTACAAGTGCTTAATCTGTGTAGGCATTGCTTAACACCACATAAACAGGCTTACTCCCGCTTACTACTGCTTACTGTCACTTACCCCCATGCTAATTTCTTTAAAAGAAAAGAAAAAAGGGGTAATAGGAAAGTGGTGAAAAAGGGGGCACAAAGAGGGTAAAACAATATGAAAAAGAGCTTGGGATGTGCAGGATGGGTGTAGGGAAGGTCTATAGCTGTTTGTTTCTTCTACATCAACAGCTGTGCATATATACTGAATTTGGGGGTAAATTTGGACACTCAAACCCCTGAGTGAGAGGGGTGAGGACAACAATAATGAGTTGTGAAGCCAATTAGACAGGATTACATGTGCCAGTGGACACATGTGAAATGGACAGCTATGTATGGGGCAACATTTTTTTTTGGAAGAGAATTGGGATGTTGTGGAAGGATAATATGTATATTTGGGGAGGCAGGTAGGGTAGGAAGACAGACAATACAGACAGGAGAGCATACGGGGGTGGTATTTGACACATGTGAGGGATAAGCAACTTGGATGGGGAGGGGTGTTTGGTAATCGGAAGCCTATGAGCCCCCAAATGGATACAGTGGGACGGACGTCCCCACCCATGGCCAGTCACCACTGCACCTTCACAACCCCAAAGGTGGCTGTGCTGGGGGCTGAAACGGAGGGGCAGGTTGACCCTCTAATTGCAGCACACAGCCCTCAAGCTGACATAGCAGATCTCCCAATTTCTTGCATTGCTCACTATGCATCAGACCCGGACCTGGGTTCAGGTGACAGGATCCTGTCCGTACCCATGCCCCATCCCCTGAGGCAGTTCCATCTGAAGGTGGTGCAAGACCAGCAAATGAGGAGGTCCTGGGGTGGGTCCCAGACTTGCTGGGGGCTGGTGTCATGGCCACATGAGGCAGTAGAGGCAGATCCACTGGGATCAGCCTTCCCAAACGTGCTATCGTGTTGCAGTTTTAGAACATATGTTGCTTAATAATGGTAAAGACAGTCTAGTTATAACAGCATGAATGAGTATTTCCATTAACCCAAAACAACAGATTTGGAACATTTGCATAGCAAAAAGAACACATGCATATATGGAACCACAGTGGGCATTATACTGACATGCAGGTTACATTGATAGCATCAGGGAACATTAATTGGAATACATTTCAACATTTGTAGAACAACAGGACACATGTCCCAACAGTAGGTTTGGTGGAAAACATACCCATTCATTTATGTGTTCTGATTATTGATGAAGATAAAGTGAGGGAGAGAGAGAGGTGTCAGTTAACAAATGTAGATTCTTGTAGTGGTCACAGCTTTAATGATCATTGCTCTACTCATTACACTACAGGCATTATTACAACTATGGCCTTGGTTTGGGCAGTAGTATGTTTGTGTACAGTATAATTACAGCCTTCATATAGCTACTTTATACTTTCTCTTACCTGGAAGACCTGTGGAGACAATGTTTGTTAATACTACATGACTGTTTCTACGCATATTCACATAGTCAGGGTTACATATGTGCACTCATAATGAGAATGTGTGTGTGTGTGTGTGTGTGTGTGTGTGTGTGTGTGTGTGTGTGTGTGTGTGTGTGTGTGTGTGTGTGTGTGTGTGTGTGTGTGTGTGTGTGTGGGTGTGTGTGTGTGCTACTGACATACTCTGCCTTGATTTCTATCGGTTACCCTGGTTGTTGGTAGCGGGGCCCAGTAGCTGTGACAGCAGGACACTTTTGAACATTTCTTGGGGGAGACCACTTTGTGCATGTACTTATCTTGCTGTCATTTGCAGCCTTGGGGTTGGACTGTGGGTGTTGGGCACAGTATTAGTACAGGCTTCTTATAGCTACTTTATACCTTCTTTCACTTGCAAGATCTGTGGAGGGAATTTATGTTGACACTACCTGACTGTTTCTACACATATTCACAAAATCCTACTTGAAATTATGCATATAGCTTACTACTACTCATAGGATTCCTACCATGGCTGTTTCTGCTAAAAATACAACATGCTTGTGTTTCAGCAGAACAAGCTATTGAGAAACTGCTGTCAGTTTTTTGAATGTTTTCTTTCTAATTCCCTCTTGGTTGCACAATCTGAGCTTGTGATTACAAAATTCTTTTATATACATCCCTATACATACCTTTTGACATAGCACAGTGAGAAAAACAGTGGTTAACACAACATAATTATTCTGATATCAGATCTTGGTGCATGAAACTTTCAAGTCATACAGTACCAGAGTAAACACAACCAGCCTGGGGCTTTCATTTTTATTGACAGGTTAATTACACTTTTATTGATATATAACATGTATTTCACTATTACTCTCCTACTGGCTTCTTCAGTCACTAAAAACCATACCCATTTTTAAGTACTGCAAGGTGACATTCTACTACATTTCATTTATTTGCCCTACATAATACCAGCTAGATTGTTACTCACCAGCCTCGTGACACAGCCTTTGCAGCCTGCTGTTGTGAGCTTCCAAGTTCACAGCCCTCTCATCTGCAGCTGTACAGGAGATAAGAGAAAACATTATGCATACCAATCCATCACATACACAGGATGGACTTTCGAGAACATTTATTTTGACTAATACTTACACATGGCTGGAGCATTCCCCACTCGGGCATCTTGGACCCACTGGTTCAAAAGGTCCCTCTTCCTCTGCTTCAAGTTGGAAAAGTGGTGCCGTACCTGCTCTCCAGTCCGAGGGATGCCAGTGGCAGTGGTGAGATCTCGGGCAAGTTGGTCCCAGGTCTCCACTTTGTACTGGGAGCCCTGGTACAGGTCCTGCAGCAGTTGCCCTTCATGCTCTTTAATGAGGAGTCTGACCATGACTCTGGACTCCTGAATGCCCCACCACTATGCCTGAAAGTGCACAGCTTTACCTACACCAGCCATAGTGCCTACAGTGAGGAACTACAACTGGTTATAAGCTGTATTCCAACCTGCATGGTTTAAATAGGGTTAATTTCCCATCATTTACCGTGATTGGACAGTTTTGAAACTGCTAAGCTAAGCCAAGCAATATATATATATATATATATATATATATAAATATATATATATATATATATATATATATATATATATATATATATATATATATATATATATATATATATATATATATATATATATGTATATAGATGCATTGATATATACATCTTTAGTAAAAACTATTGGCATAATGTGGGGGGCTGTGCCCCACAAACCCCCCTTATTTAATATTCTCACTCCAGGGTTGCACTGCAGTGGGGCAGGGTCTATATTCCATTTTCGACCAAATGAACTTCAACCAAGTAAGCTTTCAGTCAAGTGAGCTTTCAGTGAATTGAAATGCCTGGAATCATTTTCGACTAAGTGTAATTCGACCAACTGTATGGAATCCATATATATATATATATATATATATATATATATATATATATATATATATATATATATATATATATATAAATATATATGCACACATGTCCCAAAATGCCTATACAAACATATGCTGCTGATAGACCACCCAAAACTGGGGCACCATGCGCAGTTGGATATAAAAGCTGCCATGACACTCGCATCTGCTCCCCCACAGTCCAAATAAATAAGTGAATGGTACACTGCTACAAAATCATGATAGGCCATACACAATGACCAGACATACAACAACCTCTTAGCAAAAAAAATAAAATGTCTGAACATAGCAAAGAAAACAGTGTAAGAAACTTCTCTGTGTGGAAGATTTTCATTCCATATATTTCTAGTTAATCACTGAATATTAATCAGATCAGACAATAGTAGTAGAAGTAGCGAACGTAAACTCGTCAAGTCAAAAAGTAATAATAGAAAATATATAATTCTACAGCATTACTAAGTATTTGAAAGTAATCCAAGCAAGGTAGGCAGTCTGTTTCCAGTTGAAAATCCTTTAGTTAACATCAGTAGTGTAGTGGTTAGACTATCAGCCTAACAAAGAGACATTCACGGTTCTAGTCCAACTATAGCACATATAATTTTAATTAACATCAGTAGTGTAGTGGTTAGAGTGTCAGCCTAATGAACAGGCATTCACGGTTTGAGTCCAACTATAGCACATATCATTTTAGTTAACATCAATAGAGTAGTGGTTAGAGTGTCAGCCTAATGAACAGACATTCATGGTTTGAGTCCAACTATAGCACATATCATTTTAGTCTGTGCACTTAATAAAGGATTTTCTATTATTACTTTTTGACTTGATGAGTTTATGTTCGCTACTTCTACTACTATTGTCTGATCTGATTAATATACAGTGATTAACTAGAAATATATGGAATGAAAATCTTCCACACAGAGAACTATCTTATACTGTTTTGTTTTTAGACCCACTACACTTTAGTGGGTTGTTTTGAGACTTCGGGGATACCACGGAGATTACTTGTTTTTTGTTGGTAACATAGCAAAGAAAAATACAACCAGCCAGTAATTCACACATTTATTTTACTTTGATGTCTTGGCCAAAACCTTCCAGGAGTAAAACATTACCAGAGATACATGCCTTAATCACATGAAGCAATTAACACCTAATTACATAATGGAATACAAAACCTCCAATTGTGCTCATCATTTAACCTCCTACAGGATAAGGTATCACAGTTAATATTAATACGTTGAGTCTGTACATAAGAATTAATTGTCCTTTTATGACTGTTTCATCAAACTGAGGAACAGACGTTTTCATAAACAGTATCTTGGAACCCAGTACTGTCCCTATGGTGAGATTTATTCAAATGTAAAGCTGTAGAACTGTCATGTTTCTCATCAATAATATGCCTCACATGTTCTAACAGCCTAGTTTTAAAACATGTGCTACTGTCCTCCAGATAAAATATGTTACAATGGCATATAAAAGCATTGTCTATACACCAACCTCTTGAATGTACAGACTCCAACTTGTTTTCCAGCCTTTCCCCTCAGCAGGAATGACAGCTCTAAATAATGATAGACCAGTATACCCATCAACCTCCTACTGTATGACATCTGGACAAAGCCTGAAATAATTGGTGGTCAGAGGCCCAAATACATGGCCATACTTGAAATATTGCTGTTATACAGTGATAAAGTGGCTGGTGTTACAGGGTTTGTTGTAACATATCTTTTCTGAGGGATATAAAGTCAGAAAAACAAATGGATGTTACCATTTACATAATGCAATCATCAGAATCTGCTACTGATTTGCCAAGGGCAACACCTGTCTGGGGAACAGTCATACATAACTGGCTAACCTGTGGCCATTATGTGGATGGATCTACAAGAGAGCTATGCAGAAACAGACCTCTGTCAGACTGAAAGCCATACAGAAGTAGCATGTGCAGACAAACCCTGTTAAACTAGCAGTATTCCAAACATATAACAGCAATACTCACATTCTATCCCTAAGTCTTGAACCTTCTCCACCATTTAGATGGCTTGTCTCCACAACTTCAGGACTTCCCATACTCTGGAACAAACTACCTATCTATATCAAACAAAGCTCCTCGTTAGTACTCTTCAAGAAAAATCTTGATTGGATGGGAAATAGGAAATTCACCCCGGGGATTACCTCTGTGGCTCTGCTCGACAGGGGCACAGGAAAATAATTTTATTGGATGGTGAATGCCAGGGTACCTTTTTGGCTAGGCTTATATAGACCCTAGGGTCAATAGCCTAGATCCTACCAATGAATCTATGAACCTATGTCTTCCTCAAACGTAAGGGAATGGGCCAATACTCACATGGAGTACTCATTTATAGGAGTGTGTTGCCATGACATTGGCTATTGGAATAACTACACAGCTACTCTGTATGCAATTCACAAGTGGGGAATCCCAATAGGTGCACAGGCCATCCCCTGGTCATGAGCATCACCTACAAAAGCCATGCTGCCACCTATTTAAACCAGCTCTATCCCTGTAGTGCACAGAGAGAGAGAGAGAGAGAGAGAGAGAGAGAGAGAAATAAGACATACACTGGAAAATAGACGAAAGAAACAAAAGTAAGTGGAACATGTAATTGAATGTAATACTTGGTCTGTAATAATGGGAAATATGGTTTGGAGGAATATATGTCCCAACAAGACTTGCTGTACTAATGTCCTGCTAAACAGCTGCTATGGCCATAGCATCTGGTTGTCTCTGCAGTGGGAGAGATCACAGACATATCGCTCAACTGTATAGATATTCACAGAATGTCCACATTTTACCATCATATATTTTGTCTCTTTCTCCTGAAATCTGTACTTTTCTGGCAAATAGCTGAGGATTGAAGTCATCAAGTAATGACAAACACTTGAGTTTAAGACTCCACATCCTTAAGAATATTCACTGTAATGCAAAATGTATCATTCTACAAACTTCCTAGGTTTGTAACAGGAATATTTAAAGTCTGTCCCTATTTATCCTCCAATCATTTTAGGCTTTGTCAAGATGTGATGTTCTAAGAGGTTGTGAGGTAGGATCACAGCTGAGTAGCCTGACTCGGCCTGGAAAAGGACAGCTCATATATGACAACTGCAGGGGTGTCTGTCAAACAGTTGTGACTGTGCTACTGCTAGGCCAGTTAATGGGATGTTTTCCATATCCATGTTACCTCTGATTATGAGTATGACACATTTGTCTTGTAAAGCTGAATGACCTATAGAGGGCATGTGCATAGTAAAGTACCATTGCAGACATGTGTTTTGAACTGCATGTGATATACTGAATTAATAACATTCAACTGTACAGTGTTCTGCTGGACAATAAGCTCATTTGTGACTGATATCTGTAGTCACATACACGTATACCTGTGTTATGTCAGCTAAACCATTGGCAGGTCTGTGAGCAATGACATTGCAGAATAGTAGCCTACATATGACTGTTGGCCATCTTCCAGGTTATCACAGTGATGTCAAACCCTACTGTGCAATCATCATACTAATGTATGGTGCAGCTATATTAATATAGTATCAATACTGATGTCCCTTTTGACACCCATTTATGTGTGCCATTGTCCAGATGTACTGCTGCAACAGGTTGAGAAGTATGATTGAGCAGCAAGACTGTAAATACAGTGTTCCATACTAACATAGAACAGAAATGTAAACCAGGTATCCCCTGAGCACATGTATGTATGCATATATTCAGCTGGAAGGCACAAAGCTAATCATATGGGTTTCAAGCAGTCAGGTACATAAGTTGTGCATGTCATACATGTGTAATATCAGTGTCAGTGCATATAACAGACATTAATGTGTACAGCTACTGGTTGTTGCATTTCCCTGACACTGATATGGGTACTAGAGTAGGCGTGATTATCAGGTATTAATCAGAGAAGAGTCCACCTGTGTTATGATGCTCTGTCCATGCCTACCACTACCAGCTATATCAGCACTTATATACAATGGATATCACACGTGCACACATCCCTGTTGGAATGCCAGGTTTGTGTGCTGTATGACAACTGGACCACAGAAGATCATTCCATAATGTTTCTCATCTTGAATGTGACACGTAACCTGTACAATTCCATTGAAATCCAATCAAAGGTGTTTCTAGGAAGGTGAGCAACTATTGCCAAGTGAGGATGTGCCATGATGTTAGAGTCCAGACCAAGATGGATGAATGCTGTAACCATCTCAAGAGGTGCATAAACAACATATCAGTTTAAGGGGGTGCACATGCATTCAACTGGCTTATTGTACTGAGTATTATTTCCATATGTTTTCACAAACCAGATTGTTATGTTTTAAATTGAATTGTACAGGCTATAGGTCAAATTACAGGTGGGAATTGTTATGAAATGAGTTATTGTGGTGTCATGTTCCAATTGCACAAATACCAGGCAGTGTAACAGGTGTGTGTACCCTTTATATTCACTATAGCTATATGGACACAGCAGAACCTGACCTGTGTATCCAGCCTCCAGCAAGGTAGAGTAATACCCTTTGGTGGACAGCAGCAATACACAAACCACATAATAGGTTGCTGCATTGGCTGTACAGGGACACATAGGTGCAGGAACAACTTGAAAGCAAGTCCACCTCTATCTGAGCAAGCATCTAAGTTCACAGGTGACTTCCTGTAAGGCTGACTATGACTATAAATGAGACATATCCACACCGACAAGGACAATTGCAACTGTGTCTCCACATATGTTGTAAGTGTCAGAGGAAACAACACAATTCACCCTGTACTGGGGGTAAAGAACATCTCATACACACATGACATGGATATTGACAATCTGCATCACACAGGTTAGTTGGGAACATTGCCACCCTGTCCACCCCAGTTGTACAGAGGGTTATGCACATCAACCACACTCCTCCCCTCAGCAATGGTGAGCATATACATAATGCCTACTGATGGCAACATAGGTTCATAGGTTGGTACTAAGCTGTTGACCCTAGGGTCTATACAAGCCTAGCCATAACAATTCCCTGGCTATTTCTTCCCACAGTATTTACTTCCCTGGGCCTCTGTCTAACAGGCAACTGACGTGATCCTCGGGGTAAATTTTCTTTCTCCCATCCAGTGGTCAAGGTTCCTTTTGAAGAGGGCCAAAGAGGTGCTCTGCTTGACATGTATGGGCAGTCTATGCCAGAGTCTGGGAAGTCTCTGGGTCAGGTACCTATTCCTCCAGCATGTTCTGTTTATTATGATGACAAGGTTTAGATCCCTGGAGCATGTGGCTCTGAGGGAGTGGGATTTCTATAAGTGTAGCATGTCCAACAGCTCTGGGTTTGACATAGACTTGTATGTTAAGCAGAGATCGCCTCTGAGTAGACGATATGCGACAGAGTATAGCTGGAGTTTTTTAAGGCATTCAGCATAGGGCATCTGCTTTAAGCCTGTAATTCCTTTAGTGAGATATTTCTGCAGCCTTTCCAGTTGTTGCAGATGTCTTGTAAGGTACATACCAAATGGGGCACTGTATTCTGTAATGGGTCTAATGAGGGATGAGTACAGTAGGACAATGACCTTTTTTCTGGATAAAAAGCCCTTAGTGATGAGGTGTGCCACATAGAAGGATTTTCTGACTGCTGTGGCAATGTGGTTATCGAAGGTGAGACCACTGTCCACCTGTGTCCCTAAGTCTCTTATCACACTTTCAGTGTTTAGTGTACTGCCACCTATGTGGTAATTCATGGGTACACGTTTTTTCCTAAAGTCGATAGCTATACATTTCTTGGTATTAAGCTTGAGCCCATGGCTCTGGCACCAAGCATCTGTTTCTGTATGGGGCTCAGGCACCAAGCATCTGTTTCCTGTAAGGCCTCGCTACAACAGCATATCTCTATGGGGCATAATAACATCACTGCCTGCCTCCTACATGAACTCAGGCATGTGCTCACAGCTCCATCATGCATCACAGTCAAACAAAGACCTGCCACCATCCACAGACCATTCACATAGAAGATGCCCACTGTCAACCCTCTACACAGAAATGAATGGAGAATAGAGGATAATGCAATCAAGTGTGCAACATTGGGGGAAATAAGATAGCTCAGGGACAGGAGTGTAATGCAAGCAGCTACAGCCATGATAGCCTGGAGGGTTATGGTGTAGTGTGGATTATTTGCAAGTAATAGCCACTGTTGATGTGCATTTTGACAACTGTATGAGGTCCTGTGACCTTTTTACTGTTAATTTCTTCCAGGTAACATGCAGAGTGTTTGCCTACCAGCATTCTCTGTTGGAGAAACTGACATCATCACCTAATATGTGTTTGGAAATTATGCCCTGTTATTTGGATGGAGAGCAGAAGATGTGCGGGAGAGGACTGCCCTGTGGAACAGTGTGGTCCACAGGATAAATGATGCTGGACTTCACAGCAGAACTTATGTATATGTGCAGCATCAAGTCACCAACCTCTAATACCATGCCCATCAATGGGCTGCTGCTGTAGTGAGGGATCGGATAGCCACAGGTGGAGGCCCCGCCATCCAGCCCCCACTATCACCCACAGAGAAGCTCCTCGACAAACTTGGGGCACATGCCCAATGCACAAGCTATGAAGCTGAGGGAAACATTGTAGAGATGGGTTGCACACACACATTGGACAAGGACTATGCAGGCAAGGGCCCAGTGTGGATTAGTACACTAATATATCAGACATACATGTATCTGTACTGTATCTACATGCATGTGTCATTTCCAATTGCAGTTGTGGATGGGTTTTCTAATGCACAGAGGTGTGCATTTATGGTGAGGACAGGACATTGTGTATTATTGCAGTTAGTACTGTAGATGTGCAGATATGCTGCATCCATCCTGTATCAAGGCCATATGTGAGTCTGCTGACAACAACTCCCTCTCACTAGGACCTTCTGGTCTGCATATGGGACAGCAGCCTGAAGCTGGTGAGCATAACATTGTTCTGTTGTTGCCTGGCAATACCCAGGGCATGTGAAGCTCATGCAATTTACCATTCACACAACCATCAGTAATAGGTATATTGCTTTATGTAATAGCTATATTGCTTTTTTGTGCATGTTCACTTGTGCTGGGGTTAACTGTATTGCATCACAGTGGTCACCACTGGGCCATGTCTGACATGAATTCAACATTCCTGCAGCATACCTCACAACTTGTCAGTGCCAAGATGTCTGGACAGAGGCCTGCAAAATGGGCTGGACAAACGACCTAAGGTATGGACATGTGTGACACATTAGTAGTATACAGTGGATATAAATTGTGTACACACCCCTCCTAAGATGCAAGGTGTTCCTGTTACATAATAATTAGGACCACAATATGACAGTTCACACTTCTTCCAGCCTTTAATGTGACCCATAACAGGAACAGTTCACTTGTAAAACCAAGCATTTGGACTCATGTATTGCACCTATAAGGCTGGCCACCTGTGAGAGCAACATACATCGTATCAGCATGATGTTTCAGTCAGGTATGATACCTCATGCTGCCATATGTGTCAATACACTCACTGTGACCTATTTGGCTATAATATTACATACATGGGCATTAAGGCACACAAACCACTTCTGACCACATATAGGTTACAAACATATGGATATTCCAGACACATCTGTAGAGAGGACTATACAATGGTTTAACCTGCTGCATGTGAGGCAGATGCTGTTACCGCACTATATAAAGTAATGGCAGTGGGAGGTGGTCACCAGCCATGTATGGTATACACATCAGAATGGCATATGCCACACAACATATGATCCTCACACACACACAAACAGTTGCCAGCATTACGAATAGAACTCCTGCCTATCTAGGTATTTCTACTATAGTGCTATGAAGTTATCAGACACAGCATAGAGCTTATAAAGTTCCACCTGTTCCAAAGGTACTTCTAAGTTGGATGACATCAACAGGACTACTAAATTGGAGTGAAGGAAAGTGTAAAGGGTAATACACAGGTCAAAAATTGTATAAACCAGATAGAACATGATACACACATGCACACACACTTGCCAGTATTGGGACTGGAACTCTTGCCTATTTAGGTATGTCTAATATAGTGTTACACAGTTATCACATGCACTACAGAGCTTACGCAAGCCTCACATGCCCAAAGCTGATGATAACTGCACAGCTGTGGTAAAGTATTACAGGTGGCAAACAGTCTGCCTTCTGTTCCACCAGTACATCATGCTAGTTCTTTCTGTCTTGCACTTCAACTAGGATTATGGCTTGGCACTTCACCAGGTTATTGCATCAACAAATGTGGCACACCTGGAAGCTATCAGCAGTACTCGTTCATGACAGATGTAGCCCCAGCACTGAGTAATTTTGTCTACCCCTCCTGGCATGTTTGAAGGGCAGTTATCTGTGATTTCACCCATTAACTTGGTGCACTTGTCCATTCTGAGGCACTGTTGTAGCTGCCTCATGTACACAGACAACCCTCCTCTCTAAAAACTAAACACTCAGACCTGTGAGGGTTACCCATATATCACCCAATGTGGACATATGCACTCTCCAGCAAAGACTGGACTAGCAGGTCAAGAGGATAAGATCAACACCTGCACCACACCATGTGGAACATGTAGCTCACCATGACACCCACTTTGACAGCCATGGCATACAGTGAAAAGCCACACACCCACCTTTCCAGAGGCACTCAATGGACATTTACCCAAACAGCACAGACCAGCAAGACAAACACCCACTCTGACACAGTGACATGGCACATGCCAAGGGACACATATCTAACCTACACAGTGTGTCACTCAACCTAAGCTCCTAAAGCTAACCACCTTGCACAATACAGTGATAATGTGTAACTCAATACTGAATCACACACATATCCCACTCACTAAGTTGAATATGGAGTAGGTAACAGCCAAATATCTATCACATGTCAACGTCCAACACATGACACAGCCAGTCATGGCACTCCACAACAGCTACAAGTATCACTCTGTATCCATATGGGTATGAATGACTTAGGACACACCTCCTTGGACTGCATGACAAGAGACATCGTTGAACTCTCTGATTATGTGGTCAAGGCAGGTGTGACAGTAGCCCTGGGCAGTGTACTGCTGTCACCCAGAATGATACTGCGGTACTATCAATGAATGATGATTGTTTGCAACATTGGCTTACGTGTTATGTGTCATTCTCTGGGGATCCAGGACCTCTCTGCTTGGGATGACATGATTGACAGAACTCAGTGACTTGCCACACATGTCCTACATCTGTCACCACAGGGTTTCCAGGTACTGGCTAGGTGTCTTGCCATCCCTATGATGCCTTATTAGGCAGTGTTCCTAATGTTATTACCACCATAACAGCTACACATGTATGCAATCTGAGGGTCATGTTGCTCAACAGTAGACATCTAACTGTCAGGATGCTGTAATGGAGGGTTGATTCACAGCAGCAGACAACAGACCTGCAGTATCAGGCTATGACACATTCCACAGCTGCCAGCCCCCAAACATGGACCACACCACAACTCCACAGGTGGTGGTATCTCCATATTCATTATGGATAGGAACACCTACAGACTAGTATCCCATCATAATGCAGTCAAGATACTTCTGGTATAACTGCCTTGGGGTAATAGTGCAATCCAGACCATAGCCTGCTATGGGTCCACATCTATGTGTCTAGACTGTCAATGCACATTCCTCAACACCCTACCATCTATGATGGTCCAATGCAGCACTGACAGAGTATGAGTCTTCAACTACCACTACATCACCTGGAAATGTAGCCAAGCACCAGTACAATGACCCAACACTTCTGGGATTCATTTCCATTGCCCTGGACCAGCTCATACTGACCACCGGTAGAAGATGCTACAACCTCCTTGACCTGTGTTGACTACTTAAATATGGGACTGCTGCTCATCCACAGATGTCAATCCCTGCATGGTAAGTTACACACAGGCTGTAATCAACATGGAACTCAACATATCAGCCACCCCCCTCCCCACAAAGGCAACCACCTTGCAAAACCTCTCCAAAGCTAATTTTACAGCCATGAAAACAGGGTTGGATGTCTTCACTGCACCCATGGTAATGGGAAATAGCTGCAAGACTGTAGAATCATAAACACAGATGCTGTACAAACAGGTGCATAAATGCATTGTGCTAGCCAGAGCCAAAAGAGCCCAGACACTGTCCTCCAAACACTGGGAGACAATGTGATGGTCCCCTGCCATTACTAAAGGGTACATCAGAAGGAGGACACTGTTGCAGAGAAAAGTGGTGTCCCATGACTGTTGAACTCCCTTATTAGCCTCAAACACAACTTTGGATCCCTCATGGAATCCCCTACAGGCATCTATGATGGCAGACATGCAGCAGACACTGATGACAGTCATAACAACCTTTGATAGTTACATCAACAACCTCCACAACATTAAACACAAGTGCTGTGAGTTACTGCACAATGCTAATACCTATCCTGAGACAACAGATATTGGCCACGGTCTTGGCAACACATTCAGTGCCACCTTTACCCCTCTCTCCCCCCACAAGTGAAGTGCTGAGTGAATGTGTTCTCACATGCTGTATACCATTTCCATTATAGGCATCTGTGTGTTACCAGGATGTGGCCCTGCAGCAAGACCATGGGGTATGGCAGTGTGGTAACACATCCACCATGTCGTAGACAGGGTACAGTATGTGCATGGAAATCCCCTGTCTGTAACACAGTGATTGCAAATGCTTCACAGATTATAGGGCTGAGGGTTGTACATAGGTATATGTTGATTTGCAGCATCTGTTGTAGAATGAAGAATGGTACGTGATGTGGTTTGGACACACCTCCAATTGATAATAACCACAGCCATAGGGGGTATTCATCAACCAAACACACTGAGATTACTATTCACACATACACACACACACACACACACACACACACACACACACACACACACACACACGCACACACGCACATACACACGCACACACACACACACACACACACACACACACACACACACACACACACACACACACGCACACACACACACACACACTCACACACACACACATTTGTCAGTACTGAGATCCATAGGTTCACTGCTTCATAGGTGTGTAGTATAATGGGCCTGAAGGCTCTATAAGGCTAGCCCAAGGGAATACCCTGGCATCAGGCCGCAAGAAAATAGTCTCCAGTGTGGATCAGGAGTATAGTCACTGGAGTGTTCTCCAGGGATCGGTACTGTATTCCCCATCCTTTCATCCAGATTTCTATTGTGATTGGTCAGTGATGTGCACTGCTTCACATGTATGTGATTTACATTCCATAACATGGACAGTGTCTGGGTTGTGCACATGTCTCACATGCATGTTCTTTGAAGTGTGGAAGTGTGCTTGAGGTCTCTGGGGCATGTTGTGTGGACAGATTGGTATCTTCAGAAGTACCATTCCTGACTTCGTTTGATGAGAACTGGCTATGTAACTGAGGTAGTGATTGCACATAATAGACAGTATGATATGGGGATTCATTGGAGTTATTATAATCTGTCCATACAGGGCATGTGTATAAGGCATGGTATTCTCTTTGTGGGGTACTTTTGCAGACTCTATAGTTGCTGAAGACTTCCAGTGGGTAACATGGCAAAAGGGCCACTGTACACATTGATTAGGCTACTAAGGGGATGGAACAGAGTGCCATGTCCTTTTACTTGCTGGATAACACACAGTCAGGAGATATAACACATCAAAGTACTTTCTGATGCCAGTGGTACTGTTGTAGTCAACAGGCATGTAGTCCACTGCAATCCCACAGTGGGTACTATCTGTGAGGCAATTTGCAGGAGAACTACCAATATAGTGGCTGCTGCCTAGCCAAGTGTGTTCATGTATGATTTGTGTTAAGAGAGTGGTCTCTGAGTATTAGAAGGGTTGCCTATATTGTTAACTAATCCATACTATCACATAGTCATTGGACATGGCACTAGACCTTTAGGGCTGTGGATTGTCTACACCAACATCTATGGTGTTGACAACTGTTGGCCTTGTAATGTGGACATTGGGACATATACTAGGTCCTCAATACAATAATTTAGCAACCCCTCCCCAATGGATCCTGTTATTAAAGAATCACACCAACACTCCCACAGGATATTGATGACACACACACACACACACACACACACACACTTGCTAGTACTGTGTTTTGAACCCCTACCTAGCTATGTATTGCTAATACAGTGTTACACATTTATCGCATGTGCCACGGAGCTTATAGGATGGATGTTGTCCCAAGGTACTTCTAAGGTGAGGAACATCACCAGCCCTTGTAAAATACTAGCAGTGGGTGATGTAGTGGGCGAGAGATTTCACAAATTATTTTACTCTACACTCACATTTACATTGCTTTCAGAGCATTATGGTTATGCATTTACCACATGCACCACTGACCTGACATGGTTTATGGTTACCAACAGGTACTTTAAAGGTGAATGATATCTGCAGTACTGCTAAAGTCAAGCACTGAGATGTGCACTGGGTGTTAATGGGACCAAAATCTTTAAGGCATGGACATATATATGTACACACACGCAAACACTTGCCAGGAATGGGATTCAAACCCCTTCCTATATAGTTATTGCTACTATATTGCTCCATATTTATCACACACACCACAGAGACTATAGGTGCAGCCTTCTCAAAACATACCTCTAAGGTGAGTGACATCAGCAGCAGTGCTAAAGGAGTGGTAAGGTAAGTGTAGTAAGTGTGATTGATCACACACACCACAGAGACTATAAGTAGAACCTTCTCCAAACATACCTCTAAGGTGAGTGACATCAGCAGCAGTGCTAAAGGAAGGTAAGGGAAGTGTAGGAAGTGTGAATGACCACAAAATCAGTTTGCTACAAAGACACACACACTCTCTCACACAAGCACACACATTTTCACAGCTGCCAGGACAAGGATTAGAACTCCTAACTAACTAGTTTGTTATACCATAGTATTATACAGTTATCACAAGTGCCACAGAGCTTATATTTTGGAGAACTGTCCAAAGGTATCTTTGAAGGTGAGTGACATCAACAGGAGTGCTAAAGGAGGGATAAGGGAAGTTTTGCGAGTGTGAATGGCCTCAACCACATTCATCTGGAAACACACACACACTCACACACAACTTTACATTTGACAGGACTGAGATTACAACTGCTACATGGATACTTATTTGTACTGTAGTGTTACACAGTTATCAGAAGCACCACTGAGACTATAGGGCTGAGGGCTAACCAAGGGAATTTCAACAGTAAATGACATCAGCACATCATGTGATATAGGCCAATGGGATGTGTGCTGAGTGGAAAAGGTCTCATAATGGGATTCTCTCTGTTGCTGTCTGTCTTTCTCTTCCCCACATATCTGTGTGTGTATGTTTGACATATTATATTATGCTGGACTTAGATATGTGTGAGTATTCCTATCCAATGTGTGTGTGTGTGAAGTATCAATGGTGTGCAATTTGGTGTGTGCACACAGACAGCTGCGAATAACCTATATCTGTAGTCCACTGTGTTGTGAGACATGGGCTTTATTTCGCTAAGTGTAGGAGCATGCCCAGTATGACCTGCTATACTGAGTGTGTGCATCCATTCCAGGGAGGGTTGTTCTCCAGTTCAGGGTTTTGTGTGCTACAGCTACACCTAGCTACACTGTTTCTGCAGGATATCTGTAGATAGGTTGCCAATATGGAGACACAATGGGCATAACATATGGGAGATACTGCAACTATTGCTGTCTGTACTGCTTGTGTGACATGGTTGGTTGTAGCATAGACTTTCTGACATATGTACTATTTAACACTGTGATGTATCATGTCATCAACTACTGACAGTTATCATTCTTTGCTCACAGTTATTTACCAGGGAAATACAAAATGAATAAAGCTGAGACCAATATTCTGAGGCATATAGGCTACACATTCTGGTGCACCCCTGCCATTGTGGAGGGGTAGCTACAGACAATAGACTGCCGGTTCTGGGTAAATGGTCCAGCACCTTGTTAGTATGCCAGCTGAGGATCCCCTCCTTGTGCTTTTCTCCACATCACGGAATGGCTATATCCTGCTGGGCCCATACCTCTCAGCTGTACAGATACACCCAGGTTATCCAAAGGCAGGACTCATATATCTGGTCAGTTTATCTTACACTGTGGTTTACAAGCAGCTTTGTGGCTATTCATTCATGGGTATGCAGTTGGGGTAGTATGGGTGGACATTAGAGTTTCAGACTTCACACATTCCATGACATCCATGCTTCTTCACTCCCCTCTGTTATTCTCTCCTCTTCCTAACATTATGTAAGCAATATCTCAGAGGTATCCCTATAGTTAGACCTTTATTTCAGTAGTATTTATGACCTGCTCCATAGTCCTTGCAGTAGGAAATGGAGAGGCATGCTACTGGCATTTGTCAACATGGCCTTACATTTGTTTTCTGTTTACTGTGTTAGGTTGTTAGTTGGGTCCCCCTGACATTCCGTACATTGGCACTGTGGGTGAGGCATGGGTCTTTGCAAGAGGACTGTAGGCCATTTGAGAGTGCTGCAGGCCATTGTAGCAGGCCAGTGCATTCTGTCTGTTATACGTTCTCAGGCTGCAAGCCAGTGGATTACCCTGGGGTGACAGTAGTGAGTGGTTGAGGTGTCAATCCTTCCTGTTCATACTGATCCACGGGTCTGGATGTAGTCAGGTTGCTGCTTACAACTAGGGACACACCTGCATTGGTCACCTATTCAGCATGCAGCATCATGTATGTATTCTCATACACAGATGGGTTCATGCTGTACTCATTCCCTACAACAAGTATATGACCTGTGATAAACCTGTGGATGATGGTGGGGTGAGTTGGGTGCATGTGTGATATGGAAGCTACTTGCACCTGACTCACAAATATACCTGGAACATTCCCCTTATGTGGCTTGTGTGTGGACATGGGCAGCCTATCATCACTTTCTAAATGTGCCTTTTGTGGTCTGCCAGTGATTGGCCAGACTACCAGTATTCCATAATAGAGGGACAACTAATGTGATGCTAACCTCTATGTATAATTCCAAACATGTGTACAGTTGGCAGTTATTTTATATGCTCTCTGTGTAGGTTACTTCCACCTGTGTACTGTTTCTATGTATGGGCTCCTGCTGATGGTGTGTCCAGCTTTCCGGGGGTGACAGATATGGACATCTGGACAGTGAGTATGTACAACTGCTGACATGGGTGTAGCTGAGAAGCAGTGTGGTTGGAACTGCAGTTGTTGGAACATGGCCCTGTATTCCACTGTACTGTACCTAGGCTATTGAGACACAACCATCCAGGCCCACATGCTGACCACTTCCAGGCAATACTAAACACACAACAAACTTACCACACTGACCCCTGCATATTGTACACATGCAACAGTGTAGATCGGGACAGCTCTGGCAATGTGTTCTCCAGTGATATTACTCCTCAAACTTACATGTTACTGCATTTCTACGTGGGATTGGGGGTGCTCACCTGCAGACTTTAAACATTTGCAATGACTGTACTGGTATTTCAGTTACTCTGTTGGCTTCCATTTCATATTGTATTGTGTCAGATATGCTAGTTCTCCTTAATTGCCTTCCGTGTATACCCAGTGTTCAAATGTAAACAGTGCTGCCATTTCCACTTTTTTTTTTGTATAAAACACCTGTTTAGGCTATGTACACACTACTCAGGCACATCTGACACACCCCCTTCCTTAGCTGAGCTTAGCTAAGGGCAAACACGGGCTACAGAGCTCCAATGAGCTTACAGCGAGCATGACACACCCCTTATGAAGTCATTCAGCTCTTACACTTGAACTGTTGTACTGCTACATCTTGACACTTTGAAGAAATCTGTGATTCAGTATAACTCCCCTCATTTGCATACTCCAGTGTGTAGGTCACTAGTTACTGCACTAACACAGAAACTTTTCCCTTGACAACCAGTGCTCCCTGGTATTGTTTGCATTCTGCATGCCATTGACTGTAATGGCAAAATGCAGATTTAAGTTAAAATTGAGTTTTCCCATTTTTTTTTTATTTTTGGCACAATTCCGTTTTCACACCACTGACCTATGCTTAAACGACCGAGATCGGACAAAGAAAAAAAGTTTAATTTTCATAATAATTAATCACTTTTCAATGCCAATTGCTTTATATTTGGCCATTGGCATGTCTAATGTACATAATACATGCATTACCACAAGCTGTCATGCCTCCGTTTTGTCAGTTGCAGAAACAAACTCAGTAAGTTTCTGAAAACATTTCTGCACTAACACTGCTCTAGCGTGGAGACCTGGCAGCTTGGTAGATCACAAAATCACCTTATTTGCATGTTTTTCACCAGCAAATGAGGTAATTTGCATATTTGCTGGTTTTCCATGCTAGAACAGTGTAGGACCACTTGTGTACGTGAAAACTGCACTAACCTGAATTGCTCGGCAGCCATTTTCCATGCAAGAGGTCCTACACTCTTCCTGCATGGAAATTTCAGCTTCCTGAATCCTGGGGTATACATTTAATAAAATGTCCTTCATTTTCTGCACAGTGTTTTGACAGGGCACGTGTCTCTTTTTTTTACGTTTAATATCTCTCAAATATACGTGACTTAAGCTTCCTGTCAGATTTACCTATGTAAAAACATGCACAACAGTGTACCACCCTCTCTGACAAACAAGAATATTTGACTTGCAATTTCACCTTATACCCCTTAATGGTTGTCTCTGGAGCCAATGTTTTGGAACAATTGTTGGAGATGGTTCTGCATAATAACTACATCACATTTGAGAAAGAATTTTATACACAGCATGAAGGGGTGGCTATGTGTTCACCATGTGGTGGTGTATATGCAGATATTGTAATGTTAAGGTGGGAGTGTAAGTTTTTGTTTAATTCAAGGTTCCATCAATACTGTCATCTTTATACATGTTTTTTGGATGACACGTTTTTTATTTAGGATGTCCTAAAGAAGTAATTCCTAAATTTTTGGATTATATTAATAGTACAGCATCATTTTTGAACTTTACACATGCAATAGGTGAGGAAGAAATTGCATTACTGGATGTGTTTTTATGAAAGGATAGAGTGAATAATAGATTTGTTTCCAGGATTTTTAGAAAAGAAACATACTTGAATACTTTACTACATTTTCTAGTGCACACCACAGCAAAAGTGGTCTGTGGTGAAGGGTCAATTCATCAGGGCAGCAAGAATTGTGTCCACAATGGAGTTTTTCTTAGAAGAATGTGACCTTCTGAAAGGTATGTTTCTTAAGTATGGCTATCCCTGCTCGCTAATAGATGAAAGTATGTTGGACGTCCTGAAAAAAAGAGAAATGGGACATTTTGCACCCACTGTAAGATAGGTATCAGTTTATCCAAATGATGTAAATCCTACTGCCTGGAAGGAACTTTGTCAACTGATATCATGGATTTGGACTCTGTGGGCAGATTTAGTAATAATGAAAAAAATACTGATGTTGAGTATAAGAATTCTTTCATCGCCACATTTTGTGCTAATAGTAAGCAAATAATTAATATACTGATAACTTTCAAATCTTAAAATCTGATAAAGATTTAAGGGATTTTATTACTAAAAAACTAATTATTGTTTACAGGAAAGGGATGAATCTAAAAATGTGTTTGAGAAACAGATGGTTTCACAGACCAATGACATTGTGAAAAAGTATGTTTTTTGCTCATATTGCTCCTCAGTAATAGAGACTTCAGAGGTAACCATTAATGGGTATAAGGTGAAACTGTGAGTGAAATATTCTTGTCATAGAGGGTGGTGTATTGTGCCTTATGCTGTTGTTGTGCATGTTTTTATATAGGTAAAACTGACAGGAAGCTTAAATCACACACACACACACACACACACACACACACACACACACACATATATATATATATATATATATATATATATATATATATATATGAACATTTGAGATAGTAACCTTAAAAAAGAGGCAAATGCCCTGTCAAAACATTGTGCAAAAAATGAAGGACATTGTTTTAAGTTTATAGCACTGGAAACTTTACAGCTAAATGAAAGGGGTGGAGCATGGTCTTTATTACTAGAAAGACATGAAATAATCTGGCTTAAATGCTACATGCTGGTCATGTAGAGTTGCTGTAAAAAAAATAATGGAATGGGGATGTGTCTTAGTATGCCTTTGTAATGATTGACAGTTTTAAGAGGTGTATATAAAGCTGAAGTTTTGGTGCTGGCACTTTTATCTGATTAAGTTTCTTTTTGTGTGAAATGAAAGCGCTTATCATTTTTTTATGAATAAATAGTGATTTGTACTTGACAAGCTTGTGGATTTGTTCAACTATAATGTTGTGGAAATACTAAGTTTTACTTTTGCAGTCTGTTTCTAACAGAATTGACTGAATCAAACCACTTTCTTTTCCTATAGGCAACTGGACTCTTCCATTTTGTGAACAGTGTTCTTGGTTTTTGTATTTTGCTTGCTCTATTTTTTTCATTTTGTTGCTAAACAGATACATATCGAAGGGGACATTGAACTAAATGACTGGTTTCATGAGGATCGAAAATAGTGGAATGGTGACTTCCTTGGACCTAGATGCCATACCCTTGCTTATAAGTTGAGCAACATCGAATGATTTCCTTAATATCAGGCTGAACTATTTAAATAGCTCTCTGAAAATGACCTTCTTGCCCCTACCCAGCATGGTTTCTGTACTGCTCACTGCATTATCACAGCCCTTCTCTCTTTCACTGATACTGTAAACAGTCATTGATAATGGTCTTCCTACTTCAGTTATCATCTTTAATACCTGTAATGTAATATGCTATTTCTCAACAAAGGCTTTCGACACAGTTTCACATGCCAAACTGCTAAACCAACAAGCAAAGCTAGGATGCTCCCCCATTTCTCTTACTTGGTTCTCCTCTTACCTAAACAATAGAGACCAATCAGTCAGATGGCATAATGAACAATCAGAATATCAGGCAAACAATAGTGGAGTCCCACAAGGATCCATTCTAGGGCCCCTACTCCTTAATACGTTCATCAATGATCTTCTCAAAGCTTCCCAACAAGGTAGTCTCATCCAATATGTCAATGATTCTACCATCATGTCAGCCTCCAATAATTTTTCAAGCCTCCTTACAGTTACACAAAATGCATTCACAACCATAGAAACTTGGCTAAATAATGCACAACTGTTGTTAAACCCCCCAAAAAACAAACTTACTTTTCTCCACAAGCCACCAGATATAGATTTCAAAATCTTTTCAAAAGATAACACAAAAATTGAAATTGTGAAGACGGAAAAATTATTGGTAAAAATCAATGATAACTCACCTTTGATCCACATATTCTCAACACAATAAAGAAAATTCACTTCAAACTAGGCAAACTTTGCCATCATAATCTTTACCTATGTACCTTATTTATCCCTTTCCTCCTATATAGAAGTGCCATTTTTACTAACCTTCAGTCATCTCTTAGCAATAAACTGCAATTATGCTATTATAAAACAGGTAAATTTGCCTCAGGAAAGCCTAATTACTCACAGCATTGCCAAGCAATTTCAGAATAGAACTGGCTCCAGTTATCCCACTATCTGTTATAACCAACTGACTCTAGCCCACAAACTAATTTTTAAACCCAACACCTGCCCAGCACTCCACTCCATCCTACAGACTTTTATTCCAACCCAAACTCTTAGATCCTCCAGAAAACAGCTTTTAAATGTAACCAAACCCAGCAAAAGAGCTGGTCAAAGTCTATACTCCCATAGCATTGCTAAACTATGGAATACCTTACCCTCCCTCATAACTCAAACTGACTGTTTAACAACCTTTAAATCAGCATTAAAAAGCCATTACCTCAATAACCCCCTTTTGCCCTCCAAGAAAAAAAAAAAAAGCAACAAACCACCTTAAACCTGTCCCTTATTTAATGTATATATATGAAATATCATAAATCATATTCTATACTGGATGGCAACATAATTTCTGTTTTGCACATTGCTGTGCAATTTTTTGCATTAGTGTGATTGTACTGTAATATTTCCCTGCACTTTTAATATATGTAATGTAATATGCTACTTCTATTTCTGTAAAATGTCATTTTTTGTTAAATTTGAGTACTTTTCATTAATTTTTTGTGGAGCTTTCCTCCCTGGGCCTCCACTGAAAATGGGTTTTTGACCCAGTGGACTTTCCGGGTCAACAAATGTCAATAAATAAATAAATAAATATAGACAATAGTATCATAGACACATGATTGCCAAAGGCCAGATTACTGCCTACATGCATTCTCAAATCCCTGATTAGTGGGTCTACTCTTAGGGGTATATACTCTATGTGGTAATTTCTAGCGGTAGAGGACTTCTCAAAGGATGCTATCACGAATTTCTTGGCATGGAGATTTTGACTGTGGCTCTGCCTGCAGTTATTTGTCTGTGTCAGACATCCTCGGAGAGTATTAGTGTCTTGTGGGAATGCTATGACTGCACATAGTTTACAGTCATCTTCAAACTTGGTCAGCCAGAGGACCTTCACATTGGCCTAGACTTCAGAGAAGTAGTTGCCAGAAAAGGAATGAACCCAGCACTGAGCCTTGACAGACTCTACTAGTGAATGATATATTTTTGGAGTTAGAGTCCTCTGTCTTAACTTCTTAGGTCCCATCTCTGAACCAGCTGGCTATCCATTTGGTGACATAGGGGTTATACATAATTTTGTGAGTTTGTCTACAATGCTTGAGTTGGGTATTGTGTTGAATGCTTTGGCTAGGGCAAGGAGACAGTTTGTGGTGCTTTGCCCTTGTCCATTGTTTCGGTGACCTCCTCAGAGAAGTCCACCCCATGTTGAGTAGACATAACCTACTTTTGACAAAACCAAACAGGGTTGGACCCAGTGTCTGAAGATTTCCTATCATTGTTTATCATTTCCATGATAATTCTTTCCATGGCATTGCATATGAGACTAGTTAGACTTATGGGTCAGTAGTTACTGGGGTCTGCAAATGGCCCTCTTCTGTGCAGAGGGATGATAGTTTCAGTCCTCCATTTATTAGGCATGAAATCTGTCTTTAGGCTATGGTTAAATAGTGATTCTAGTGGTCTTGATATGTTGTGTTTCATGACATTTAGGAGGCATCCTGGGATATTATTTGGGTCCATCAATGCAGTGATCTTGGCCTTGGAGAGTGAATTAAGGACCTATTCCCAAGAGATGTTTTCATGGGTATATACTAGGCTAATGACCACCAGGGCCTTTATATGCCTAGTTATGCAATCTAACCCAAATCTGTCCCAATGTATCAGAGCCATTTATTAGGAGGGAGTATGCTAGTTATGAAGTTTCTAGAGGTTATGTGTGGGGGGTATATTAAATTGGTATTAATGTCTGCCTCTGTCTATCAAACACATGCGAGGCCTTACCTGGGGTGATTTTCCAATTCCCCATCCATTGGTCAAGGTTACATTTAAACTTTGAGCTAAATTTGTCAGCCAGCAAATTTGCTATATCACTGTGTTCAGTGAAGGTGACAGCATTAAAGTACCAGTTATGCACAGTGATGTGTGCTGCCTTTGAATTTTTTTGAGAAGGCTTTGTGGTCGTCATTAACTTGTGAGGCTGTCTTGACTTTGTAATTGGCCTTGTTGGACTTAGTCTTCTTAGTTTCCTCTTTAGTTTAATTAGAGAGCTCCTATCATTATGGGAGTTGCTCTTCCTGAATATAGCCATAACTGTTTTCCTTTTGTTATATACCCTACTAAGATTAAGATTCCACCAGCATGTTATGTTTTAAGAAATTCTTTTGGGCTTAATTCTAGTAGGAACAGCAGCATCTATAAAGCTACTGACATGGTTGTACAACAATTCTGGATAGGTTGCAGTGAACTCGGGTTTGGGAGGGGCATTGCATTTTGACAAACTATCGCTTAATAGGATGTAGTTTGCTTTGGAGTAGCTCCTAACTTTTACAGGGTTTGCTGCAGTTACCGACTTTGATTTTTATTTAAAAGGAGATAGCTTTGTGGTCCATCCATCAGTGAAGACATGGCAGTGGGATGAGTGGGTGCAGTACTCTCCCATATTGATGAGTACCAGGTCCAGTATGTTTGAACTTCTGGTGGGTAGGTATGAACATCATCTAGTCAAGGGTATTTGTATTAATAAAGTTCAGGAATCATTGTGCACGTGCATATGAGGCAGTGTATGTTTCCAGTTTATACAGGGCTAGTTATAGTCTCTCATAAATAGGGTATCTGGTTTAATGAGGAGTGTCTCCAGTAGGTCTAGGTACAAGATATGTGATTCTATGGACACAGATGGTGGCTTATAACTTGCTAGGATATGATATGGGATTTACATCTATGGGGATTTGCATGTGGATAAATTTCAGTACATCATCTTGTTTAATCAAAGTAAAGCTATGCTTACTGGTAATATAGATTAAGACTCCTCCACTTTTTGTCCCTGCATGTGCAGCTGATGGTCTAAATTTGTGGAAGGTACTGAAACCTTGCACTGCTAGTGTACTTTCTATGGATTTAATGAACAAAAAACACCGTTTAGAGGAGAAACCAAGCACCGGACAGCTCTAGGTAAAATCCAAAGGTTTATTAAAACAAAAACACTACGTGCGTTTTTGTTTTAATAAACCTTTGGATTTTACCTAGAGCTGTCCGGTGCTTGGTTTCTCCTCTAAACAGTGCTTTTTGTTCGTTTACTGGTTTTGGGCTTGCACTGTTCTTCTACATTTTGATTTACCAGTTCTATGGATTTAAACGACGTCTCCATAGTGGTACAGGTGTGTGTATTCTCCTGAGTTACAAATGGATGGGAAATCACAAATTCACTTCTGGGGTGGTGCTCATGTCCTTTATGGATAGAGGCAGTCTGTAAATATTGTCAAAACCATGCTTGCTGACCCTTGTTATTTTTCCAATGGGGAGAGAAAATATGAGAAAATCTGGGTAAAACTGGCTTGGCTTGTAAGGGCTCTTAAGCTGTTAGCCTAGTAATCCCCCATGAATGTCTGACCCTATTTGTGCTTGTAGGGTGTGTTCATAGGTTCATAGGTTGGTACTAGGCTATCGGCCCTAGGGCCTATACAAGCCTAGCCATAACATTTCCCTGGATATTTCTTCCCACAATATTTACTTCCCTGGAACCCTGTCTAGCAGGGTGACTGACATGATCCCTGGAGTGAATTTCCTATCTCCCATCAAATCATCAAGGTTCCTTTTGAAGAGGGTCAAGGAGGTGCTCTGCTTGACATGTATGGGCAGTATATTCCAGAGTATGGGGAGTTTCTGGGTCAGGAACCTATCCCTCTAGCATGTTTTGTTCATTGTGATGAAAAGGTTTAGATCCCTGGAGCATGTGGCTCTGAGGGACTGGGATTTCTTTAAGTGGAGCATGTCCAACAGGTCAGGGTTTGATATGGCCTTGTATGTTAAGCAGAGATTGCCTCTGAGTAGATGATATGCCACAGAGTATAGCTGGAGTTTTTTTACACAGTCAGCATATAGCATCTGCTTTAGGCCTGTGATTCTTTTAGTGAGGTATTTCTGCGGCCTTTCCAGCTGCTGCATATGTCTTGTGAGGTACATACCAAATGGGGCAATATACTCTATAATGGGTCTAATGAGGGATGAGTACAGTGGGACAATGACCTCCTTTTTTCTGGATGAAAAACCATTAGTGATGAGGTGTGCCACATAGAAGGATTTCCTGACTGTTGTGGCAATGTGGTTATCGAAGGTGAGACCACTGTCCACCGGTATCCCTAAGTCTGTCATCACACTTTCAATGTTTTGTGTACTGCCACCTATGTGGTAATTCATGGGTACATGTTTTTTTCCAAAGGGGATAACTATTCATTTCTTGGCATTAAGCTTGAGCCCATGGCTCTGGCACCAGTCATCTGGTTCTGTAAGGCCCTTTTGTAGAATATCCACATCATTTGGTGATTCAATAATGGTTCCCAGTTTGCAGTCATCTGTGAACTTTGTTACCCAGAGTCCCTTAGTGCTGGCCTGTACTTCAGAGAAGTAGATGCCAAACAAGAGTGGTCCCAGGACTGAACCCTGAGATACTCCACTTGTCACTTGTCTGGAGCTGGATTTGGAGTCGGCTACTTTTACAGTCTGGGTTCTGTCAGTAAGCCAGTTGGCAACCCATCGAATGAGGTAGGGATTTATGCCCAGTTTGTAAGTTTATCTATGATTCCAGAGTGGGGGATGGTGTTGAAGGCCTTGGAGAGGTCCAAATAGGCTGTGTGCGCCACCTTACCCTTGTCCACAGCTCTGCAGACTGATTCAAAGAAGTCAATCAGGTTCAGGAGTCAAGATCTGCCCTTCACGAACCCAAACTGGGTGGGTCCAGTGTTTGAAGGTTGCCAATGTCTTTGTTTATAAGTTCCATGAGAATGCTTTCCATGCCCTTTGAAGATCATGCTCATCAGACTGATGGGACAGTAGTTCCCTGGATCCAAGGTGGATCCCCCTTGTGGAGTGGGATAACTGTGTAACTGTGCACCACTCAGTGGGCACAAAGCTTGAGGTGAGGCTATGATTAAACATGACACTTAGATGAGTTGCCAGTTCATTTTGTAGTTCATGTAGTACACAGCCCGGGATGTCGTCTGGTCCCATGGATGCTGTATTGTTAGCTTTGGAGGGTGCAGTTTCTTCCTGTGTGGCTGTGATTACTGGAATTTAGCAATCTTTTGGTATTGAGATGGGCCCTTTAGGGGATGAGAGGAAGATGAAGCTAGCACTAAATTGATTTGCCAGGATATTGGCAATATCCTTGGGATCATTATATTTAATGCCACTCTGTTTTAGCTCAGAGCTGATCTGAGCATTGCCATTTAGATTCTTGACATAGTTATATAATGCCTTGTGGTTGTCTTTGGAATCTTTGGCAATTTTATTTTCGTAACTAGCTTTGGAGGATTTTATGAGGGTTCTCAGTGTCTTACTGAGGCTGGTAAGGGAGTCTTTTACAGCCTGGGATTTTCCTCTTTTCTGCAACAGTTTCTTCCTTTTGTTGTAAAGTTTGTTTATGGCAGGGAATCACGAGATGGGCTTCCTTTTTTTGGATGAGAGCATTTTGGTTCTGTTTGGGATGGCACAATTCATGCATGAGTTGATGTGCTCGTACAGTGCCTTAGTGTAGGATTCAGCAGTTGAACTTTCAGTTCCCATCTGCATGGGTGTCATGAAGCTTGTCACTTCTGACTTCAGTGGCATGAAGTTGGCTTTGGAGATGTTTTTTATGGAGGTTTTCTTACTGGGGGGTGGGGGTGGGATGTGGATGTTAAGGGTGATTAGCTTATGGTCAGACCTGACTAACGAGGGGTGACCATAGGTGAGGAGCATTGATTTCCCATGTTGGTAATGACCAGGTCTAGGATACTGGAGCCCCTGGTGGGACTATGGATTAGTTGATCCAGGGCATTCAAATTTATGAATTGCAAGAACCGTTGGGCAAAGGTGTTGGTACATGAGTAGTTTTCCCAGTTAATGGCAGGATAGTTAAAATTACCCAGTATTAGGATGTTTGGTTCTATCTTAATATTTTTTCAGTATGTTTATAAAGGTGTAGTGAAAATCTTGGGGTATGGTGGGGGATCTGTAGCAAGCTACAATTTGGATTGCTGTCTTACCTAGAGTTCATAGATTATTACTAGGCTAACTGCCCTTGTGGGTAATTTTAAGCCTAGCCTACTACCCCATGTGAGAATCAAACCCTGCAGCTTGTGTTTGCAAGGTAAACACCATAACCATTATGCCAACCTCCCACACAGGTGTTAGTTGCACCTGGAGAATTTCAGATGCATTGTGTTGGGCAACTAGCCTGGTGGTGTGAATATCCTTGGTGAATATTGACACTCCTCCACCTTTAGTGTTTTGGTCCTGGTTTGGTGGCCGAAAAGTGTGGTAAGAGTTGTAGCCTGGTATTGTAGGGGTGCTCTCTGGAGCCTTGAACCAGGTCTCAGTTACTGCACAGATATCAATGTTCTCCATTTTTAGGAGTGCCTCGAGAGTGTGCATTTTGAGGTTTAAACTTCTAGCATTGAGTAGCATTACCTTCAGATTTTGCATGCTTGTACCTGTTACAGTGGCGGTTTTGTCCTTTGAACTTTGCCTAAAAAAGGCACTATAGGGGTGGCAAGAGCCTTAGCCAGTAACCTGAATCCCAGGGGCGATAGGTGCAGGCCATCTCTGGCAAAGAATCATGGTCTGACGATCATGTCATCCCAGGCAAACAGATACTGGATGCCCTTTGAATGACACCAGAAGCTTAGCCAATTGTTAAAGCCAATCATTTTGTCCTTATATTGTTGTATCATTCTGGGCAAAGGCAGGATGCTACTCAGGGCTGGGGTAATACCTGCCTGGGCCACATGATCTGAAAGCTCTTCCATGTCAGCAAACAACAGTGGACCAGACATATCTGGCAGTTGCAGTTCTCAGTGCAGACACATCCGTATGCACCACTCCTGCCTTGCACACACAGTGGATAGGAATACAGCCATATATGTAAGGACAACACACTATAATAAGCCAAAGGTAGATGGACATAGATGTGTTGAAGAGGGTGACTGTGACAATGAGCCATCTGGGCCTGTTCCACCCAGCACACAGCCAAAGGGCCCCAAACACATGAGGTGCAGGTGTCACTCACTGCAGATACTATCCACCAGTATCTGTCAGCATGATGGCATGTTGCACGTTAGCCATGCAACATGACTGTAAAAGGAAGTTGTCAAGTAGTAGCTGTATACACGTACCTGTGGCATATAACCCTGTGTGTGTGCCCGCATGTGGCATGTCAACCCGTACATGAATGGGTTACAGCCCATGCACACACCACCCTCCCCATAGCAGTATCATGACAGGCCTGCTGAGGTCATCCAATGTGAAATACACCTTTGAGGGAGATGTAGCTCAGTAATCCCCATGGCACGTCCCATAACTGTGTACTGCTGTACTGATAAACGAGTTAGGTAGTAGTCCTAACCCCAGACTTGGCAAGTGTGTGAGTGTGTGTATGTGTGAGTGTCATGATCTCTGCCTGTGTAGAGAGAAATGCTTTCTAGGCTACTCACACTCAGTACAGTTCATATACACAACATTGGCAAGGCTGCAGATGTCACACACCTAGAACTACACTTCTGGGGAAATTATAACCCAGTAATCTCTGTTACATGTCTTGTAACTTCGTACTGCTGTTGTGTGATAAAGTTGTTAGGTAGGTATTCTAATCCCAGACCTGGAAACTGTGTGTGTGTGTGTGTGTGTGTGTGTGTGTGTGTCTGACTGTGTAGAGAGCAATGCTTTTTAGGCCACTCACACCCCGTATAATACACATACTTGACTTTGGCAAAGCTGCTGATGTCACTCACCTAGAAATACACCTCTGGGGAAATCATAGCCCAGTAATTTCTGTAGCGCTCCTTGTAACTGCGTATTGCTGTAGTATGATAAAGTAGTGTGATAGGTGTTCTAACCTCAGACCTGGCAACTGTGTGTGTTGGTGTTTGAATCTGTGTGTGTCTCTGACTGAGTAGAGAGCAATGCTTTTTAGGCCACTCACACCCTGTACAATACACATACTCGCCTTTGCAAAGCTGCTGATGTCACTCACCTAGAAATACACCTCTGGGGAAATCATAGCCCAGTAATCTCCAGAGCGTGTCTTGTAACTGCATACTGCTATAGTGTGCTAAAGTAGTGAGGTAGGTGTTCTAACCTCAGACCTGGCAACTGTGTGTGTTGGTGTTTAAATTTGTGTGTGTGTCTGCCTGAGTAGAGAGAAATGATTTTAGGCCACTCACACCCCGTACAATACACATACTCACCTTTGGTAAGGCTGCTAATGTCACTCACCTAGAAATACACCTCTGGGAAAACCATAGCCCAGTTATCTCTGTAGTGCATCTTGTAACTGCGTACTGCTGTATTCTGATAAAATAGTAAGACAGGTGTTCTAACCCCAGACTTGGCAACTGTGAATCTGTGTGTGTCTGATTGAGTCAAGAACAATGCTTTTTAGGCCACTCACACCCTACAAAATACACATACTCGAATTTAGGCTGCTGATGTCACACACCTAGAAATACACCTGTGGAAAAGTCATAGCCCAGTAATCTCTGTAGGGCTTCCTGTAACTGCATACTGCTGTAGTTGATTTAGAACTGTGGTAGGGTTCCATCTCCACCCATGGCAGTTCTGGATGTTTTGTGTGTGTTGCAATGTCTGTGTATGGAGCAATGCATCCCTCACTCACAGTATATTTCAAATGCCTTACATTGCCAATCCTGCTGATGTCATTCATTGTGAAGTAAAACTTTGGGGAGAAAGTTCTTTAGTAATCCCTGTGGTGTGTCCCATAACAGCTCTGTGCTGTAGTGTGCTTTAGACCTCAATCAGGTTCTATACCTACGCATGTCAGTTGTGGATGTTTTGTGTGTGTCTCACTGTCTGTGTAGGGAGCAATGCATTTTAGGCTAGTCACTTGCAGTACAGTTGAAATGCCCTACTTTGGTAAACCTGATGTCATTCAATGTGAAATACACCTTTGGGGAAGGATGTCTCTAGCAATCCCTGTGGTGTGTCCCATAACAGCTTCATGCTGTAGTGTGATACAGACTTCAGTCAAGGGTTCTATGCCCACACATGTCAGTTGTGGATGTTTTGTGTGTCTCCCTGTCTTTGTAGGGAGCAATGCATTTTAGGCTAGTAACTTGCAGTACAGTTGAAATGCCCTACTTTGGTAATCCTGCCAATGTCATTCACTGTGAAATACACCATTGGGAAAATAGCACTCCAGTAATGTCTGTGGCATGTACTATAACTATGTAGTGCTATAGTGTAATCAAGTAGTTAGGTAGGGGTTCTACTCCCAGACATGGTAGGTGTGTGTGTGTGTGTTTGTAACTCGTATCCTGTGTAGAGGTGAGTGTGGGCATTGTGGAGGGGGTTTTGCTAATTTATTTTATGGTGGCCCTACTATATATCACAATGTCAACCATACAGGGATAACAGATGTAAATTAGCTGGGAGGCTGGGGTGCAAAGCCATACCCATACATGTGACATCAAGGCCAGACAATCCAAGTTAGCAACCCCACTTTTACCCAGAGCACACACTCAACCCATGTGTCATATGAACACACATGCCTAGGCAGCAGCCAATATGTGTGTAATACACTGCATATTGGCCACTGATAGTAGTTATGCAGTGATAACAGTGGGCTATAGAGGGCATGTCACCCTGCCTATCTGTCCAATATGCACATACATGCAGACAGTGCACCTCTACCATGTTCCCCAATAGACACCTGCACCACCTGTGGTGCCTTCACATGTAACTCACAACGGACATACCATGCCTGACAGCATGTCCTGTATGGACAGATTACACTGACATCAGGGAATGCTGTTGGCATGCCATCAATGTAGGCAAAGGGTAAACCTGCTGCCCAGTACCAGTTCCTGCCACAGGTGGGCAAGTCTGGCACATCTGATGATAATATGTGTTCACAACATGGGCCAGACACCCCAGGTACAGTTCCACATGTCACTGTACATGCATGTGGGAGGTGTGCACATCCCAGACACCATCCATGTTATGGACTAAGGAACACATACATGGCATGTGGTGTACAGCATTGACCAAACACAATAGTCACCCAGGTGACTGGATGGGGGATGCAATACTACCTGTGTGGGCAAATGCAGTAACTACAGGCCTGAGCCACAATGCAGACCATTGTCATGTGGCCTGATGCCAAGGTATACCCATCGCCTACCCTTGTACATCCTGCTGGTACAGTTGACCACCACACACCCATGTAGACATGCACCCATGTATGTCAGAACATGCACCCTGTGTGTTTGTGTGTGTGTTATATGGTGCGTATATCCACATCCACACTCACTACAACCCCACAGGGCATACTAAAACATGCTGCCTGATGTCTGACATCTCCTCATACTTTTGCCCATACGGCCTCCATATGACCCGTGTGGTGCATGTGATATCTGCACATTGATGTGTTGCAGCAATCCCACTAGTGATGAGTTGCACTCCAGGCCCTTCCAAGTGTGTCAATGTGTCTGCGTCCCTGTGTTATTGTGCCTGTGTTGATACTAGCACCTGTTCATACAGACAGACACATGTACGACACCTACTGTATATGTATTGTATCCCTGTTGCAGATGTCACTCACCCTCACATATATGTTCTGAGTGCTCCATATCAGGTAACCCATGTGGTGCATCCAATAACGGCATCGAATGGTGATAGCACTACATAGTTGTCGGGGGTTTGATACCCTGTGCTGGTAGGTGTGTGACACAAACATGCTTCAGTTTTTACACTCCCACCCCTCCCTGACATGTATTTGCCTCTGTCTGCCTCCCCCACTCCCTCTCTGGTGGATGTGGAGACCCACATCTGCCTTGCTTAGGCAGAGGCATGTGTATTTTATGTGATGCTCATGATCAGCTGATGACCTCTGCACGAATTGCAGCCCTCCCCTAGCTGACTGCATGTGGAACAGCTCTGGTAACAATCCCATAGCCAATTGCATGGAAATACATTCCAATACCTAGGAACATCATGGTGGTGTTGGGCCCTTTCAGTCACTTTGAGCAGGAACTAGATCTGTTGGTTGGCAAAGAGCATCTCAGATGGATTGGGGATTTACCTCCAACAGCATACACTGTGGAAAGAGGGCAACAAACAGGAGGAGGATGTGCCTGACCTGACTACAGACTGTAAGTGCTGCTATACTGCATTTGGAGTAATGTTGGTTTAATAATGTTTGTTTGGATATGCCTTTCATACATGTAGTAATGCCTGCCATATCAGTTCCATATATATGAGGAATCCCCATCTGCAGACTGGGCAGTGTTGTGTCTATGGTTTCATGTGTTATCCACAGTGCATCTCTCTGTGGAATGCAGATGGAAGTGTGAGGATTGCAGTCTGGAGATGGTGAAGGCCGTGACAGTTACTGACTTCATATCCCTCATAGGATATATTTTGCAACAAACACTGTTACAATAGAAAAAATACAAGGTTATCACAGCAACATGTCTATATTGGCCCTGTGTATGTGCTGTTAGCCACACCACTGTCAATGTTTGTACATATGGTGTGGATGAAGTGGCACATATGTGCTGTACGCGATAAATAGTGTCATCATATCTGACAACAAGCCAGTGATATATTAGGTTGCTGCACATGTCATGTACAGTAGGGGTTATATTTCATGACATAAGCTGGACATTCTGTGGATGTTTGTACAGTACTGAGGTCTGTGTGGTGACAGTGAATGTTGACAGTGTGTGTATTGTTAATATGTACTTTAGCCTGTGTACAGACTGTGATAGATGTCATTGTCCTAGCTCCCCTTCTATCAGATGTTACATGCTGACCCACTGTATGGTAGCATTTTGCCGTACATGCTTGTAGAGTCATACACACACATGTCCCATACCACAGACAGCCATTAGACCAAACTGTGTAGCAGCCCAGTATATGTAGGGGCATTCTGTGACTAGCACATTTTACATTTGTTAACCGGGGGTGTCTGACTGAGCCGAAAAGGCCCTTTTTCAGAAGAAGCCCGGGGAGAAAAGCTATACAAAGAAAAATTACAGACACATTTAGTTATTTAGACATAATCAGTATACACACAAATTACAAGAGATATGTTTTTACAGTGGTATGCGGCACAAACAGTTACAGTGGAGAGAACAATCAAAAAAATATTAATTTTAAAAATAAAGGTAAGTAATAGATTTATGGTGTACAGCTGAATTCTGGAATGTAGGTAGAATACATACATAGTACACAGGTACAGTACATACATTGTAGATTAGCCAGTGTTTGTGAGTAAGATTGAAAAACTATTATCAATTGTTCTAGATTTAGTATGTATATGTTATTTGCTTTCACTAGCCTGGGGAGCAATCATGGCACTGCCAACTTTGCTTGAGATGTTGCCTGATGAGGTCTTTAAAGGAGGCTTTGGATGATGTGTTTTGAATGCTTGTAGGGACAGAGTTCCATTTTATAGCCACTGAACTACTATATAGTGCATCTCCAAAGCTATTGTAACTGTTGGTGCCTTCTAGTAGTAGTTTGCTTGATGATCTAAGAGGCCTTTTGGCTGAGTGATGTTGTACTAGGTTTTTGAGGGCAGGACACTTATTTGGGAGGTAATAGATAGAATGACAGAGGCAGAGCTGATTGTAGGTTAGGAGGTTGGGCAGTTCAAGCCAGTGGAGCTGTCTCAAAGCAGTACAGTGATGAGTTCTATATGAGCAATTTGCAGCAAAGTGGGCAATTCTGTTACAGCAAGCTTCCATTTTGCTTAGTTCAGTTTTGTTGAGATTAGTCAGAATGGGAGATGCATAGAGTAGGGTGGATAGAAGTTGGGAGCGAGCAATGGCTGATCTTGTGTTGTTGGTAAGAAATGGTTTGATACGGTAGAGCGACCCCAGTTTGGCATGTACTTTTTTAATAGTTAAGTTGAGATGACTATCAAATTTTAGGTGGGAGTCTATGGTTATTCCCAATAGCTTAGCCTGTGCCACTGGAGCAATTGGAGTAGCATTTGTGGAGTAGATAGTGAATTGATTGTTAGTGTTTTTGTTAAAACTGGTTATAATCATAAGCTGAGTTTTCTTTGGATTGAGGATAAGTTGGGCTTTGGTAAGGTAGTTTTCAGCGTCAGAGAATGCTAGTTGAGTTGTTTGCAGGAGGGTGGGAATGTTTTGTGCAGCACAGATTAAGGTAGTGTCATCTGCATACTGAATTATAGATGCATGCTGTGTGGCGGTGTGGAGGTCATTTGTGAAGACTGTGAATAGTAGTGGTCCTAAGATAGAACCCTGTGGGACTCCTATAGTTATGGGCAGCTGAGGAGAGAGAGAATTTTCCCATTTCACAGCTTGGTACCTGTCAGTTAAGTAGCTTTGGAACCAGGTAAGAGTGGAATTAGATAGATGATATTGGTTTAGTTTGTTTAGCAGGATTTGGTGTGAGACTGTGTCAAACGCTTTGGACATATCCAAAAAAAGAGTTGACACTTGCAGGCCTTCATTTTTGAGACGGTTTACTGTGTCTGTGAAGCAGTGGAGAGCTGTAGTGGTACTATGGGCAGGTCTGAAACCATGCTGAGTAGGTGACAGGATGTTGCAGTCTAGGAGATAGTTTAGCATCTGGGTATGGATGCATTTTTCTAGGATTTTGGCCAGGCGGGAGAGTAAAGCAATGGGTCTGTAGTTATTAAGTTCAGTGGAGGTCCTGCCTTTATGTATGGGTGTAACATAGGATATTTTCCAGAGTTTGGGCACATAGTTTTCAACAATTGATCTGTTTATGAGAGTGGAGACTGGGATAGCAATAGCATTTGCTGTAAGTTTCAAGAAATAGCTGGGGAGTAGGTCGGCTGCTGTTGATGAGGTTTTTAGTTTGGAGAGCATGCTTTTGATTGAAGTGATGGAAACTGTTTTGAGGGGAAAGCTTGTATTAGTGTTATTTGTGTTGGGGATAGTGAGGAAGGAACTATCCTGTGATACTAAGGATAGAATTGAGTTCACAAAGTGGGAGTTGAATTGTGTTTCGATGGGAACTTTAGTGTCAGGGGTGGTTGGTTTGGGGGTAGCCTTTTGGGTGGATTTTAGTAGCTGGTTTACATTTTTTCAAAATTTTTGCGGGTTGTGTTGGTATTTAGTTTGTGATGTTGTGTAGTAGGATTTTTTGTCCAGCCTAATGCATTTTTTTGCACGGTTGCGCAGTTCTTGATACTTAGTTAGGCTTTGTGTTTCTTTGTTTTTTTGATAGTAACGCCAGGCAGTGTCTCTGGACTTGAGGATTTGTTTGGTTTCTTTACTGAGCCAGGGGTTTGTAGAGGTTCTAACCTTGATTTTGCGCAATGGAGCGACAGTGTCTAGGTGTTGTAGATATGTTTTGTTGAAATATGCTACAGCCTGGTCAAGTGGGAGGGTTTTTAGGGGGGGGTCCTGTCACAGTTACACAGTAAAGTGTTGAGGACCTCAGCAGAGAATTTTTTTGTGTTTCTAGTGGATATATAGTTAGTGGTTTTGCATATGCTTGTTCTACTATTTATTTTATTTATTTATTTTATTTTACATTTGTTAACCAGGAAAAAATCCGACTGGATACAATGTCCTTTTTCAGCGGAGGCCCGGGGAGAAAAGCTCCATCATTATACAAAATACAGACATTTCCAAAGTTATAAAATTACAGAGAGTGAAGAAGTCAAAAGTCAAACAAACAATCAGATTGCAAAATTCATTTGTTAACAATGCATATAAGGAAATAAAAAAAAATGATGACAATGGACAATTCAAGTACATAATAGAGACTAGGAAATGTCAGTCAGGAGGTGAGCATTGGCAGAGCCAGTGCTTCTGATAGTGGTGAAACAGTTGTTTCTTGAAATGGGGTAGAGAGGTAGAGGAAAGAATACTGGTGGGAAGAGAGTTCCAGACTTTTCCAACGGCGTTTGGAAAGAGTGCATCTCCTCCAGTATTATAAGCTTTGACCATCTTTATGAGTGGTCTGTTCGCAGAACGTAGACTGTTAAGATTAGAGTATGGAAGGACTAGGTTCTGAAGTGAAGGACAATTGTCGGGGTTTTTGAGAATTTTATGTACCTCAGTGAGTTGGGTAACTCTAACAAGGGTGGGGAGTTCAATCCATTTTAGGTTTTTTAGGTTGGTGCAATGATGGGTCCTGTATGGAGTTCCTGCTGCAAATCTAGCTATATGTTTATATGAGCTGGATAGTTTATCAAGTATGGTTTTGTTAAGATTGGTGAATATTGCAGATGAATAAAGAAGGGTGGAGAGCAAATGTGTTCGGGCAATGGTGACTTTAGTACTTGGTGTTAGGAAGTTTTTAATTCTATATAGCGATCCTAATTTTTTGTTTATTGTTTTGATGGACAGGTTGATATGCATGTCGAATTTCAGTTTATTATCAATAGTAACTCCTAGCAATTTCGTGTGGGGGTCTGGGGAGATGATAGTACCATTTTTGGATGTTAAAGAGACATCAATAAGATGATTTTTATGAGTTGGTTGAAAGATTAATAATTTAGTTTTTCTAGGATTTAGGATTAACTGTCGTCCTAATAGCCAGTTTTCGACTTTGGTGAAGCAGTTTTGGGTTTTAGTTAGTAGTCTGTCTGGAGATGTATCTGAACAAACCAGTGTTGAGTCGTCTGCATATTGGATACAGGTGGCCTCGGGAATGACTGTATGGAGGTCATTAATGAAGACCGAGAAAAGAAGTGGCCCCAAAATGGACCCTTGAGGGACACCAATGGTATTTGGTAGTAAAGTGGAGAGAGTATTCTGCCACAATACTGCTTATTTCCTGTCTGAGAGGTAGGCTTTAAACCAGTCTAGTGTCAAGTTATCCAGGTAGAGATTTTTTAAGGTTTCCATGAGTAGTTGATGGTTGACCATATCAAATGCTTTTGATAGGTCTAGAAATAAGGCAGAGGACACTTTCTTGTCATTACGGTTATGGTTTATTGTGTCAGTGAAGGAGAGAAGGGCAGTTGTGGTACTGTGTTTGGGTCTAAAACCATGCTGGGAGTTGGCTAGGAGGTTGTTATGGATAAGATAGTGGAGTAGCTGTTTGTGCATACATCTTTCCATAATTTTGGCTAATGGGGACATTAACGCTATGGGCCTATAATTAGATAATTCAGTGGATGTCCCTCCTTTATGGAGTGGTATAACATGGGATATTTTCCATAAAGTTGGTACTATTGACTCTGAGAAAGTTCGATTAATGAGGATAGAAACTGGATAGGCTATAACATCTGCAGCTTTTTGAAGGTATTCTGCTGGGAGTAGATCTGCAGAGGGGGTAGATGGCTTACGTTTCTGTAAAAGGGCTCTTATTGAAGATGTAGGGACACTTTTTAGGAAGAAGGTCTTTAAGGGTTGTGGTAATGTATCCATGATTGGTTGGTTGCAAGAGGATAGTTGGTTGGCTAGGGTTTTGATAATGTTTGTAAAGAACATATTGAAGGTATTGGCTATTTCTATGGGGTCTTTATCCATTGCTGTTTCAGGAGTTGGAGTGGATGATTTACCTGGGTGGAGAAGGTTATTCAAGCCTGCCCAGAATTTCTGAGGGTTATTATGGTGCTTATTCTGTAATAAACAATAAAAGTTTTTTTTGTCTGCTACTATGGCTTTTTTCGTTGCATTTCTTAGTTGTTGGAATTTCGTACGGTCTAGGATTGATTTGGTTATACGCCAGGTATTCCAAGCTTTATTTCTGAGTTTTATTTTGAGTTTGGATTCAGTTGAGAGCCAAGGGGCAATCTTTGTTTTAGTTTTGATGAGTCTTTTGGGGACATGGGTATCTAGTATGGATAGGAAGGTGGTATTGAAATGTTCTACTGCTTCATCTAGGGGAAGATATTTGAGTGGTGTCCAGTTACAGGATTGCAGCTCATTTTAAATTTTATGAGGTCAAAGTTTTTGTTTCTTATAGATCTAAAGACTGGGACAGTGGAGTGGTCTGGTTTATTTTTAGTAATATATGTGATAAGGTGGTCACTAATTTCATTAGGCAGGGTTCCGGACGTATATGTGTGAGGGTGACTGTTTATAAGGATCCAATCAAGAATGCTTTCTTTTTGTTTAGAGTTTCCCATTCTGGTGGATGTAGTAATAGTTTGTGAGTAACCATGAAGGTTGATGTTAGTGGGGTTATTGTCATTAGAGCATAGGTACCAATCAATGTTAACATCACTCATAATTATAGTTTCTTGTGGGTAGTTATTCATTAGCCAGTTTAGTATATTCTCCAATGTATAGGCATTGTTCCCGGGGGGGGATATATAAAACGACTAGGTTAATACTTTTTTCTTTATTCAAGTGAATTTTTAAGGCGAGTATTTCAGCATTAGAGAATTGCGGTGGTTGGGTAGGATTAATGGTAACGTTAAGGTTAGTTTTAAAGAGTGCAGCGACTCCGCCACCTTTTTTTTTGTTTCTATCATTCCTGTATATATTATATCCAGGTGGGATGAGTTCATTGTCTTTGATGTCTGGCTTTGGCCATGTTTCAGTTAGACACATTATATCTGGTAGGTAAGTATCTAGGAGTGCATGTAAATTATGCACTTTCTTGTTGACACTTCTAATATTTAGATGGAAAATTTGTAGCAAGTGGGATGTCTTAGGGAGATTCACAGGACAGTCAGGGTTGCTTGTTGATATGGGGCCAGGATTGGGGTGGATGTCTCCAGCCCTTGAGATATTTTTACTGATATATTCTAGGAGTTTTTTGAATTTTTGTACTAGTTTCTGGGATTGCTTGTTTTTATGATAGTTGAGGTTAACTTTGGTTCGGTGGTAGTGGATGATATTAGCTTTAAAAAGGTCGGACTATTGGTAGTGGAATTTAAGAGCAATTTGAGACCCTAACGCTGTTGTTTGTTTTCTGGGGAAATGGTAACCTATATATGGTTGGTCTTCATATTTACTAATATGGTATAAGCTAGCTAACAGAGATAGTAAAAAGCACAGGATTGCTATTTTTCCCATATTAATGGTGGTTAGAAAAATAAAAATTTTTTTACTCACTTCTTTTTGGAGGAAAGGGAGGGGCTAAATCAATGAGAGATTGTGAATGGCTAGTATGTTAATAAGGAGGTGTGGTTACTTAACTATAAATGTAGGGGTACTGGGGGCGGGTGGAATACGGGGCAGGGTGGAGCGAGCCTGAGCGTAGCGAGGGCGAGTGGAGCGGGGATAATCCTGATTCCCAGGTTTTCTTTTAATTTAGGTGTTAAACCAGGTAAGAAAAAGAAAAAACAAGCTAATGGTAATGCACTGATTTGCCCCTTAGACTGACACAGTAAAACTATGGTAGAATGGTGCTAGTAAGCATGCTATGCTACAGGTATTTAAGCTATTAGACTGCTGTTTGTGTAGCAGGGTGCTTACTAATTTACTGCCAGATTTCCTTAGCCCAGGGCTAGCGTTGAGACTGTAAATGTAGAATATACAATATACGGTCTTTAAAATGCAACTTAAGGTCGCGTACCTTGTTTAAAGTGTTACTATGTACTTAGCAAGTAACTGAGAGTGATGAGGACTTTTCCTGTCGCTTTCCTGTGTAGGTAGATGCAGTTTATGTTTGCCGCTTTCAAGGGCAGGATACTGCAGTTAGGTAGAGACCCACAGTAGGGAGGGATAAATACTGAGGGCAGCATCTGTGGGAGAGAGATTAGAAAGGCAATATAACGAAGTTGTTAAAACTTTACAGATAATGAAACAAGTGAGCATGTATAGTATCAGATTACTTTTCACTACAATGTAAGTTCTCTACAATGCAACTTAGTTACAGAAGCTGCTACATTGACCAAATATTAAATTTAGATAAAAGTCAACAACAGTAGAATGTTACAGAGTAATACGACATTAAATATGCTGTTGAAAAGGCTGTACATACCCACGTTAGCAACTGGGGTCAGGAGACACAGCAGTATATGGAAAAATGGATAATCCTGATTCCCAGGTTTTCTTTTAATTTAGGTGTTAAACCAGGTAAGAAAAGAAAAAACAAGCTAATGGTAATGCACTGATTTGCCCCTTAGACTGACACAGTAAAACTATGGTAGAATGGTGCTAGTAAGCATGCTATGCTACAGGTATTTAAGCTATTGGACTGCTGTTTGTGTAACAGGGTGCTTACAAATTTACTGCCAGATTTCCTTAGCCCAGGGCTAGCGTTGAGATTGTAAATGTAGAATATACAATATACGGTCTTTAAAACGCAACTTAAGGTCGCGTACCTTGTTTAAAGTGTTACTTTGTACTTAGCAAGTAACTGAGAGTGATGAGGACTTTTCCCGTCGCTTTCCTGTGTAGGTAGATGCAGTTTATGTTTGCCGCTTTCAAGGGCGGGATACTGCAGTTAGGTAGAGACCCACAGTAGGGAGGGATAAAAACCGAGGCAGCATCTGTGGGAGAGAGATTAGAAAGGCAATATAACGAAGCTGTTAAAACTTTACAGTTAATGAAACAAGTGAGCATGTATAGTATCAGATTACTTTTCACTACAATGTAAGTTCTCTACAATGCAACTTAGTTACAGAAGCTGCTACATTGACCAAATATTAAATTTAGATAAAAGTCAACAACAGTAGAATGTTACAGAGTAATACGACATTAAATATGCTGTTGAAAAGGCTGTACATACCCACGTTAGCAACTGGGGTCAGGAGACACAGCAGTATATGGAAAAATGGATAATCCTGATTCCCAGGTTTTCTTTTAATTTAGGTGTTAAACCAGGTAAGAAAAAGAAAAAACAAGCTAATGGTAATGCACTGATTTGCCCCTTAGACTGACACAGTAAAACTATGGTAGAATGGTGCTAGTAAGCACGCTATGCTACAGGTATTTAAGCTATTAGACTGCTGTTTGTGTAACAGGGTGCTTACTAATTTACTGCCAGATTTCCTTAGCCCAGGGCTAGCGTTGAGACTGTAGATGTAGAATATACAATATACGGTCTTTAAAATGCAACTTAAGGTCACGTACCTTGTTTAAAGTGTTACTATGTACTTAGCAAGTAACTGAAAGTGATGAGGACTTTTCCTGTCGCTTTCCTGTGTAGGTAGATGCAGTTTGTGTTTGCCGCTTTCAAGGGCGGGATACTGCAGTTAGGTAGAGACCCACAGTAGGGAGGGATAAATACCGAGGGCAGCGTCTGTGGGAGAGAGATTAGAAAGGCAATATAACGAAGCTGTTAAAACTTTACAGTTAATGAAACAAGTGAGCATGTATAGTATCAGATTACTTTTCACTACAATGTAAGTTCTCTACAATGCAACTTAGTTACAGAAGCTGCTACGTTGAGCAAATATTAAATTTAGATAAAAGTCAACAACAGTAGAATGTTACAGAGTAATACGACATTAAATATGCTGTTGAAAAGGCTGTACATACCCACGTTAGCAACTGGGGTCAGGAGACACAGCAGTATATGGAAAAATGGATAATCCTGATTCCCAGGTTTTCTTTTAATTTAGGTGTTAAACCAGGTAAGAAAAAGAAAAAACAAGCTAATGGTAATGCACTGATTTGCCCCTTAGACTGACACAGTAAAACTATGGTAGAATGGTGCTAGTAAGCACGCTATGCTACAGGTATTTAAGCTATTAGACTGCTGTTTGTGTAACAGGGTGCTTACTAATTTACTGCCAGATTTCCTTAGCCCAGGGCTAGCGTTGAGACTGTAGATGTAGAATATACAATAAACGGTCTTTAAAACGCAACTTAAGGTCGCGTACCTTGTTTAAAGTGTTACTTTGTACTTAGCAAGTAACTGAGAGTGATGAGGACTTTTCCTGTCGCTTTCCTGTGTAGGTAGATGCAGTTTGTGTTTGCCGCTTTCAAGGGCGGGATACTGCAGTTAGGTAGAGACCCACAGTAGGGAGGGATAAATACCGAGGGCAGCGTCTGTGGGAGAGAGATTAGAAAGGCAATATAACGAAGCTGTTAAAACTTTACAGTTAATGAAACAAGTGAGCATGTATAGTATCAGATTACTTTTCACTACAATGTAAGTTCTCTACAATGCAACTTAGTTACAGAAGCTGCTACGTTGAGCAAATATTAAATTTAGATAAAAGTCAACAACAGTAGAATGTTACAGAGTAATACGACATTAAATATGCTGTTGAAAAGGCTGTACATACCCACGTTAGCAACTGGGGTCAGGAGACACAGCAGTATATGGAAAAATGGATAATCCTGATTCCCAGGTTTTCTTTTAATTTAGGTGTTAAACAAGGTAAGAAAAAGAAAAAACAAGCTAATGGTAATGCACTGATTTGCCCCTTAGACTGACACAGTAAAACTATGGTAGAATGGTGCTAGTAAGCACGCTATGCTACAGGTATTTAAGCTATTAGACTGCTGTTTGTGTAACAGGGTGCTTACTAATTTACTGCCAGATTTCCTTAGCCCAGGGCTAGCGTTGAGACTGTAGATGTAGAATATACAATATACGGTCTTTAAAACGCAACTTAAGGTCGCGTACCTTGTTTAAAGTGTTACTATGTACTTAGCAAGTAACTGAGAGTGATGAGGACTTTTCCTGTCGCTTTCCTGTGTAGGTAGATGCAGTTTGTGTTTGCCGCTTTCAAGGGCGGGATACTGCAGTTAGGTAGAGACCCACAGTAGGGAGGGATAAATACCGAGGGCAGCGTCTTGTTTAAAGTGTTACTATGTACTTAGCAAGTAACTGAGAGTGATGAGGACTTTTCCCGTCACTTTCCTGTGTAGGTAGATGCAGTTTATGTTTGCCGCTTTCAAGGGCGGGATACTGCAGTTAGGTAGAGACCCACAGTAGGGAGGGATAAATACCGAGGGCAGCGTCTTTGTTGTACGAGTTCTTCACAGCTATCCAGATTTTCATGTTCAGATTTCTGCCTCCTACCTTCGGTATGTTCTTCATAATACTGGTGGTTTTCTGACTTTACTGGAATATCCGAAATATCCTACTCTTACATGATGCTTTACATGAATTCAGTGCAACTTTCCGAAATAGTCTGACAACCCATGTAATGTACAGGTGTGTAGTCTAAACAAGTGGCATTAATTTTGGGAGCTGCCTTCTCCTACAACGCTGTCTGCCTATCCAGATGACTTGCACAGACTCTCTTGTCCAACCTTTTCTTCTGAGTTCCACAACTATGTATAAAGTATATTATGTTGTGGTCACTTAAGGTGTCTGGGAGACTGCCTGTGTGAGGGTACAATGTGGGGTTGCTAGTTAGGACCCAGTCAAGGATGGATTCCCTTTTAGATTTTTTATCACACCTAGTTGGAATTTGGACTAGCTGCTGGTAGCCATGGAGATTTATTAGATTACTTGGTGGTTCTAATATACAGGTGAACCAATCTAGGTTGAGGTCCCCCAGAATAAGGGTTTCTTGTGAGTATGTGGAAGAACACCAGGACACACACTGTGTGAACACATATGAGGATGGTGTAGAACAGACAGCCCATATACTGTAATATTATGCTAGCATACCTTATTTGGTGGTGGCTGTGTTCACATTGGTTGTGGTTATGCACTGTCACACAGGTTTATCTTACCCTGTGCTGTGACATGGCTGTTGAGCCTGCTATATATGCAGGTACATGTGCATTCCCCCATACAAGATGTAGGTCAGTGTTGACCCAGTCTGCCTGTAGCGTGCACAGTGCATTGTTACATGCCTAGCAGCTTAGTGTACTTAACAAGTGGGATGTGATATGCAGATAATTGCCAGATGAACTGGTGCTGAGCCTGCCTTAAAAATCATGTATATCAGACATACCAGTGGGATGCTGTACAGATGTATGCCAATATTTAGTGGGTAGTATGTGTCCATGGCACCCCTGTACCAGAAGTAATTATGTGCCAGGCCAGACAGGAGTGTGTGAATCCAACAGCTATGGTGCCAAATGTATACCAGTCATTATGTGTTATACCCATCTACATGGCTGTCTACATCCATATTGTCAGGCCTGGTACACATGTGGTGCACTAAGGGAATATGTGTATATCTCTGGACTGTACAGGGTGTGTCTGAAGTTCCATATATAGAGGACAATATCTCTTCTGCACTCTACAGGGTCATTACATGCTAGCAGCGGTACTTTACAATTATTTCTGTAGGATGTCTGTCAGTAGCCAGTGGCAAACATGTTATAAGCAGATTTCAGCATCCACACATACCATATCTGTGAAGATAATCCCGATGACAGTAGCAACAGTCTAGTAATATACCTGCTATACATACCTGACATCACTTTGCACTACGACATTGGGACTGTAGGGGCTAGGGTACGGCTACACTCCATGTGGTGGAAATATATGTACATATACCTATCCAGATAGCCATATATATATATATATATATATATATATATATATATATATATATGAAATGACACATGTGTATTTCATTGAAGTACCACTGTCATGGCAACCACACACTATAAATCCCTACAGCATGTCACCGTGGTCCCTTCACATTTCCTGTGTGATGGACATCCGTCCTGTGTGTGGGCATCAGTGATACAGGCAGCAGGTAGCAATACTTCTTACAGGAGAACATGCACACTCAGAGTGGACACATATTTGTAGGAGGTTCAGGAACTACAGACAGACTGAGGGTAGAGTTATGTAATACTTTGTATAGTACTGGTGTTACAGGGTGTGTGTTTGTACATACTAGTGTACCTTGGAATGCCGTCTGTTGACATAGGTCACTAATGTGGGCCTACCTCTTGCTGGACAGAGGTATGCCTCTCATGTGTTGTCCATCCACCACACAAGCCCTGTGTCAGATATGACACTGGCAGTAAGTGTGTTGCGTGCTACCAGTACATGGCTACATCCATGTCTATATCTAACCTCAAATCCCTGAATAAGGGTATGTTTCAGACTATCTTGTAACACTAGTGCCTTGCTTAGTGTATGGCAACAGTGTTCCACATATATACCTGTGTTCCAGCCACTGTCCCCCATCTACATACCAAGCTCTGCAAATTTGTCATGCTGTTGGGGGTTGTTCTGTAGTGGGCTGTGAGTATATCACACTGCCATTGCTGCCATTAGTACACTGCTGTTGTATCCCCCACACATACACTGGGGCTGGGACCATATATGTGTGGGCATCACCTACGCAACACATGTGTGCCCTTATGCACTGCAGAGGCCAGTGTATGTAACAGTGGTATATGGTCTTGTATTATTGAGTCCAGGTGGTGAGCACCATAAATGACCTAGGCTGTGACAAATGTGGGGGTTATCAGGGGTGAGCTGAAACAAGGTATGTGGATGTACAGTACCATATACTCCACCTATATTGCAACTACTAACATGACTTTGGGTACTGCAAGTCTCCTGCCTCCTGCAATAAAGACTGTTCTGTGCATTATTCCTTGTTATGTCCTGGTACAACCCATTTGATCACAAAACATATTTACCTCCTATGGGGATTGTACAGAGTGTAGATAGAGGCTGCCCAACTGCACACCTGCAGTACATACTGTTAATTGTGTGGTACCTTGTGGCCCAGTCTTTCGGCACTATTGTACATTCTGAAGGGCTTGGTTTGGACTGCAACAGTTGTGAACCTTTCCAGACTACTGTATAAGTGTAACTGTTTCACAGTTGCAGTACTCCATTTATATGGTTGTCAGTATTTGAACAGCTATATGATATGGCATATAGGACCATTATGGTACACAATTAAAGGGGTCCCATTTCTGAAAACCTGTGTGTGGTGTCTTTACTATGAGCTTTCTATGGGTAATTGTTGATATTTGTATGTTTAGTCCATACAGTGCCCAGTTGTTCAGGTGTTAACTGTAGGCATTCTAGCTGTTCCATATTGTGTGCACCTCCTACATACGTATCTGACTGTACATATATCTGCGTGTGTATATGTAGTCACATACATATATATATATATATATATATATATATATATATATATATATATATACACACACACACACACACACACACACACACACACACATATATACATATATATATATATATATATATATATGTATGTATAGCTGTATCAGCATATATGTGTATGTGTATCTGTATCCTGGGGACGTTGACAGCTTCCACATATTACATGTCCTGTGGGAAGCAGACTGTACTTGGTAGTGTATTGCAGGGCGCAGGTGTTTGGCTGTGGGGGGATGCCTATTCGTACAAGACGTATAGTGTGTGGGGCCTCTCAACCCCATTAACAGTGCATGTGGACATTGGTGTATTTGTTAATCTGCAATTGCTATCTATAGATGTATGTACATATATACCTATATAGATAAATTTATCTGCTAACAGATATATAGGTATATGTGCACAGATAGTGATATATATGTATATAGAGGTAGTAAAACAGCATATATATATATATATATATATATATATATATATATATATATATATATATATATATATACTTGTGTATCTAGACATATATGGGTATGTTGTATCTGTTAAGGTTGCACTATAGTTACACACAGAGACATCTAGATGTTGGTATACATTCTCTGCACTGTTGCATGACAGGGCTGGCTGATATGTTTCTGAAACATTGAATATCTTTGTACCTGTCATGGCTTAGTGGTACATCGGTTTGTCTACAGTGTGCAGGGTCCTTGGTTTGAGCCAGAGATGTTTAATTGTTGCTGGCCAGAACACAGCCCATTGGATAGAGAGTGATTAAGGCACTGTAAAGCAGTTGTAAGCAGGTTTGTGTGTTCTGCCCAGCAACAAAATATACAGGTCCTGCAAGGCTCATAACCAGGACCCTGCACATCATACACAAAGTAATTTACCACTAAGCCATGGCAGATATGCGTAATCATGATGTTTCCACATACATATCATCCAGCCCAGGTATACAACACTACAAGGAATTTATTCCACCATGTAGATGTATTTGTGTGTGTATATATATTCATCATTGAATGGATATAACATCTCTATATATGTTGATATAGGTATAGACATATCTATACACATATATAGTATATGTACATATACACAAGGACAGTACATGTTAGGAGTACTCCATCCCACCTGTAGGATGTAAGGCTGGCATTACTAACATAGCATGCATTGCAGTCAAGTGACATGTCATGCTTGGGGGAACCCCCTGGGCAGGTGAGGTAAGTAGCTGGGATCCCTCATACAATCCAATAGCCCTACACCTGACATTGGTTTCACGAATGTTGGCAAGGATATCCATAAACCCACCATGTCAGCTGAGAACTACTACCCGGTAGCCTGATGACCGTGGCCTGCAGGGACATGGAACATACTAACAATGAACCCATGGCCAATGTCACTGGTTATCTCAACACATGGGACCCTGCTGGGCCTTACAGAAACAGATGCCTGGTGCCAGAGCCATGGGCTCAAGCTTAATGCCAAGAAATGTATAGTTATCCCCTTTGGAAAAAAAACATGTACCCATGAATTACCACATAGGTGGCAGGACACTAAACATTGAAAGTGTGATGAGAGACTTAGGGACACAGGTGGACAGTGGTCTCACCTTCGATAACCACATCATCACAACAGTCAGGAAATCCTTCTATGTGGCACACCTCATCACTAAGGGCTTTTCATCCAGAAAAAAGGAGGTCATTGTCCCACTGTATTCATCCCTCATTAGACCCATTATAAAGTATAATGCCCCATTTGGTATGTACCTCACAAGACATCTGCAACAGCTGAAAAGGCCACATAAATACCTCACTAAAAGAATCACAGGCCTAAAGCAGATGCCATATGCTGACCATCTAAAAAAAACTCCAGCTATACTCTGTGTCATATTGTCTACTCAGAGGCAATCTCTGCTTAACATACAAGGCCATGTCAAATCCTGAGCTGTTGGACATGCTACACTTAAAGAAATCCCAATCCCTCAGAGCCACACACTCCAGGGATCTAAACCTTGTCATCACAATGAACAAAACATGCTGGAGGGATAGGTTCCTGACACAGTGACTCCTCATACTCTGGAATAGACTGCCCATACATGTCAAGCAGAGCGCCTCATTGACCCTCTTCAAAAGGAACTTTGATGATTGGAAGGGAGATAGGAAATTCACCCTGGGGATCATGTCAGTCGCCCTGCTAGACAGGGGCCCAGAGAAGTAAATACTGTGGGAAGAAATATCCAGGGAATTGTTATGGCTAGGCCTGCATAGGTCCTATGGCCGATAGCCTAGTACCAACCTATGAACCTATGAACCTTGCCTGATGACCATGGTCTGCAGGGACATGGAACATACCAACAATGAACCCATGGCCAATGTCACTGGTTATCTCAACACATGGGACTCTGTCAATGTTGGACTTGTCAAAGGCAGAGAATGCAACCTGAACCTGGTATACCTCCTCAACCCAATCATGACAAGTGTAGATGAGGGTTAGGAGGTGCCCAATGCCTATGTAGATCATAGCAGGCTTTTGTACACCATCCTGCATGTAGGAATGTGTGTAGTTGTTACGGGATCTCCCTCTGTTCACAGCATATGTTTCCACCAGGACTGCTTGGCATATGCCAACATATCACAGGCGCTATCTCATGAGCATACATTCCTTCACAGGTCATAGATGTGTCAATGCCCTCCTCCACACTGTTGAGGTGTGCAGCACTACTGGGGTTGCTATAACTCACTGGGTGTGGCTGTTGTGGACACAACTGCCATAACTGCAGTTACTGTTGCATCTATCCCCCACATAGCTGTCTGTAATACTGTACAGTGTATGTAATCAGGTTGTTAGTAGTTGTCTTCACCATTCACAGTAGTTGAGTGCCTCACACCTTCCTATGGGTAGGGCTATGTCACTGGCATTAGCACTCACATGTTACTTAGGTGAGGATCACAGTAGAGTGGGGAGAGGGACATACACCCTGCTCTTAGCATGTTCAATGTCATCCACATTGCAGGCTGCATATATAGCACTGAGTGGTTGTGCCTATCCTGTCTTGGTGGGATTACATGTGCAACAGATGTGTTACCTGCAAGGGGACATACCTCCTTGTGTATTGTCCTGTACCTATACTGCATCCTAACCAAAGGCAATGTGTGCTGTACCCAGCCATGGCATGTGTACCACCCACTACACTTACTGGTGTCCATTGTAGAAGGCCTGCTGCCACCACTACACCCATCAGCCATGTGGCATATGGACAAACACAACACCATCTGAACAGATACTGATGTTAATTAAAGCTATGATGCATCATGGCTGCACAGCTACACCTTCCAAGATATTAGCATTTCACTTTACTGCTGACAACATGCTATACATCACTCCATTGCTAACACTGTTGTACAGTCACCTTGTGCATCAGAACCATGTTAGCCTGTCCCTGCATCGATGTTACTGGTGCCAGGCAGTGCACAGGTATCATCATATGCACAGGGTGTGTTGTTGGTTTGCCAGATTCCTAGGCTGAGCCATACAATTGACAACATGTGTGTGTGTAAGGTGGCTGAGTATTGTTATGGGCCACTGGTGATGTTGTGTGTGCAGGTATGTGGTTGCCCTAGTTTCATTGTTTATGTGTGTGAGTCTGCATGCACACAGTTCCTCCATGTAGCTGCCCTATACAGGGAATTGTGGAACAGTTGCAGACTGTACCTGGCAGGGTTTGCAGTTCACCGTCTATGGCCATGGACATGAGACCTGTGCCTGGCAGGGGTGCTACAGGCAGTATCAGGTACAGAGCCAGACTGAGTACTGTCCCCTCAGTTTGACAGACATCCACTGGATCCAGGTCCCTCCTGGGACTGGCCAGGGCCATGTGCACGTGGTCTGCTCTGACAGGTTGTGGACAGCCCCCCCACAGTGCTAGGGCTGGTACTGCCACTATGGGAGTGGCTGTGACTGTTTGGACAGCCATGGTGACCTCCAGCTGCTGGTGTTGCTGGCATATGTCCTTGTGGCTGTTGCAACAGTCCCGCTCTGTCCTGATGCATGGACATGACATTTTGGATGATTTCCAATGTCTCACCCCACCATCTATCCATGACCTCAGTGTAATTACAGATGGCACCTGCTAAGTCACAGATGCTGTCAGTTACAGAGGTGTGATGAGCCCTCTGCGCCCTTAGACCCTGCCTGGTGTACCGTTCCATTCATGCCTGTGCCTCCATCACAGTCTGGGACATGTATGTGGTTGTAATAGATGTTGCACGTCTGCTAGGTGCATGATGACCAGCAGTGCTCCTATGAGCACTCCTGCACATCTGCCTATGTGATACCCCACCAGATATCTGGCTATGGCTGCTGTGTCCTGACACACGTGCCATAGATACCAGACTGTCATGGCCCATGCCAACCGTAGGCTGTCTCTCAGCTAGGGCCAGTGGTGATGAGGTGTGTAGAGGCAGTGTAACTGTGCACGTGGATGGTATGGATACATGTGGCTTGTCAATTGGTGGCCCAGCTGCAGCCCCTGATCACCCTTCCTGTGCCTCAACACACCTATCTTCATGGCAACTGCCTGTATCAGTGACATCAAATTCCCTGCTGGGGGGGGGAGCCCAGCCCCACCTCGCCACCTGTGAGGGGAAAACAGGGAACAGACTGTAAGACCTGTACCACACTGCTAAACAGTAAACACACACACACACACACACACACACACACACACACACACACACACACACACACACACACACACACACACACACGTGTGTGCAGACATGGCCATACACACAGACATACACACATGCAGTCGACATACATGGCAACCCATACACTACACCAGACAGCACCTACAGACTGCTCCCGCAACCCCATAACACACACAATAGCAGGTGATGGTGCAGTACAGTATCACACACATACCTGTAATTACATGCAGGGCATGTGTGGCTGAACAGCATTCAGTTCAACTGTAGTCAGTCCCTGTTACCAACATTATACATGGCTGTGATGCATGGCTTTTGTTTGTAGGTGATGGCCCTCCACCTGAAACCCACTGCACCCATGTCCACAGCATTGCTGTGCATCTGTTCAGCACCCCGGCATGTACTGTGCACCATACCCCATGGGTGTGCACACCATTGCAGGATGTGTGTCTGTGTGTCAGGTGTGTTTCAGCTTCTGCTCACAGCCTCTGTGTGTTCCTGGATCACATGTGGACACATGTTTAGTGACTGCTTGATGTGTATTCACATAAGACATCATCAGTGGTGCATGTATGTGTGGTAGATTACCATTAGACCAACCACAGAGACATTGTACTGTACCTATGGTGAGTGTAGAGACCATTATTGACCATGATTGGGTCCTGGCTGATGTTGCCTGTGGTACATATAGGTTCATAGGTGAGTACTGTTTTATTGGACCTGGGCCTACATAAGCATAGCCACAGGTGTTCCCTGCCACACACCACCCACTAATGTTATTCCCCTGTGCCCCTGTCAGGCTGTGGCACACACATGCTACCCAGGGTGTATTCCCCATTCCGCATCCAGTTGCCAAGTGTTTCTGTCAAGAAGGCCAATGAGTAGCATTGCCTGACATGTACGAGTAGTCCATTCCAGAGTGTGGTGATTCCCCAGGACAGGGCCCTATCCCTCCAGTATGTTCTGTGTAATGTGTTGATTAGGTTTAGGACCCTGGAGTCTGTGTTAGCAGAAGGAGTGGGATGCCATTATACATAGCATGTTCAACTGTTCTGTGTATGACATAGCTGTATATGTTGGGCAGGTGTCAGCTGTGCCTGGGCAATGTGCACTGGAGTGTAGCCACAGTTGAATGAGATGGACTGTGTATTGCATGTGTTTGAGGCTGGTAATACCATTAGTGAGGTGTGTGCTGTGTCAATGCACATGTACAGCATGCATTATGGGTAGGTGTGTTAGATGTGTACATGGCCTAAACTTTAGCTACGACATGTACAGTGAATTGCCAAGCATAACCTTAAACCATACTCACCAGCATCCGGCCTCTGCCTTGCTGGTATCACAGAGGTACCTACATTGACATGGGATAGAGTTGAAGTCAGTCGCCACAGCTGTGGCATTGCTACAGGGTGGCTGCAATATTACAGTACAACAACAGCTGAAGTCCACAGTACTATGGTTTATGCATTACACTTATCGGTACTACACATCAACATACCCCACATCTCACACATGCATGGTCTACCTGTACAGATGCATACACTACAGTAGTCTACTGATATGCCCTGGAACCTTACCTGCATGCTCAATGTGTGGTGTGTGAGTAGCACCCATCTCCATGACCGTATAGGTCTGGAGCTCTTGTGGGCAGGCAGGTGCTACCAGTCTGATGAGCAGCTCCTCCACTCTGGTGAGGGGGGATGAATCTTATGGCCCCCCTATTGCAAGGTGGTCACTCCGCACAGCAGAGGCACGACGTTGTACTTGCCAGAGCAGGTCACTACAATGGTGGCAGACCTGCTCATAAATTTGGCTGTGTAACCCCACCTCATTCACCCTGCAGACCACATCAGTCCACATGGCTGTTCTCTCCTGCTGGTCCATCCCTGTCCATGAGAAGAGCAGTTGATAGTTGTGGATGATGCTAGTGATGATGATCTACTCCTCAGTGGCACTGTATGTGGGGTTTCTCGGGTGTGCCCTACTCCCTGAGAGACATAATGATGGAAATATGTTTGAGCAACTCATATGCAAGGTTTATTATAATACAATACACATATCAGTCGTCTACCACCATATAAGCTCCGACATAATGTTCACACTAAGCTAGTGGTATGTGTCCGGTATGTGTACCATTGGGTCATATATTGTATTGTACAACACTTTCTGCTACGTGGTTATAGACATGCTCCCTGTGGGGATACTAGAGTTGCAGAGCTGTTACAGGGTATTTCACCTGCATGCCATTGTCACTGCCACTATGTTTCCGCATATGCATGTGGTAGGCCTGCTATGTGATTGCTACACATCTGCCATTCTGTAGTATTGGGGATATCTATGCATGCTGTTGAACATGTTTTGGGATTGTGTGGACTATTACAGCCCACATATGTTCCATGACAGTTACACACCAGTATGTGTAGGGGTTACAGGAACATCACTCCAACCTAATGTGCACGTTACCAGTCCACATCACATTTGTGGCCCACCTTGGAACCTCATTATCTACTGTTCCATCACTACCTTCATAGTGAACCACCCCAGGGGATGGTGTCCCTCCATGGAGCACACAGAGACATATGTCTGTCACCTAGGTAGGTCACGGGTATTGGGCAGAGGGAGGTCCACAGTGACATGATGTATTTGCTACATCACCTGGAGGCATGCAGTACACATACACAAGGTTCAACATGCATGTCCCCCTTGCCCAGTGCACAGCCCAGATATCTTTATGTCCATGTAGATGCTGTTGTGACTGTCCATGGGTGGGCACCATATTCTCTTTGTTCCCATGTGGGGGCTCAATGGCCACCACATTCCAAATGTAACTACCCGTCCACAGTGTTTAACCACCACATGTGTCATATACCAGCCCTGTCTGCTGTCTTGTTTGTCACCCAACCAGACCTACATACTAATATGTGCTTAATACCCTTCACCAACATATATATCCCACCATCCCATACAATTGCAATGTGTTCCCAACATGGGTCACACACCTCACTCCACACTCCATCTTGCAGCCATGTACTGGTGTGAAGGTATGTTGTGTATTGATGTGTGATGTTCTCTCACACATGTCATGGCAGGGAAAATATATTGACATGTATGTATATATATATATATATATATATATATATATATATATATATTTTTTATATTGACATACACATATATCTGTCTGTGTATATATATATATATATATAAATATATACGTATGTATATATACATATGTGTAGATATAATTTTGTGTTGTTTATATACCTATATAAATGTATAACTGTCCAAGGTTCTGTACACATACACAGCTGTGAATATGTATCACACATATATGTATCTGTATGTGGGGTAGATACGAACATCTGGACCACACTCGTGTACCCTCTTTACTTCACAGCTGAACTGTTCTGCCTTGCTGCAACACTGACAGGTGTCACGTGAACACAGACTATCATTATGGGGGAATGTATGGTGACAAACTTTAGATAAGCATATTAAACTGCTATGGCAGTTGGACATTCTATGCTACACTTTAACATGACTGTCCTGCAGGTGGTGTGGTCTCTCACCCATTTGTCAATCATGGCGGTATTAATACCCCCACTAGCCATTGGCCACAGTCATTTACAGAACACATATACCATGGGTCACATCTTGGCCATTCACTGCTGGTCTGCACATTTGACAGGCATGTCCCACTGCCCACAGGGACTGATACTACTGCCCAGTGCAGTTGTTGAGAACAACATCATTACAGGAACAAGTACTGATGGCACATATACATCCTTTCACAGTATCCATCCTATTATTCTATGCCATATATTACATGCCAGTTAATGCATATCTGTTTCTCATACCTGTTATGTTGTTTCCGCTGTAACACAACCCTGAGCTTTTTGAACTTTCTTGACATTTTTCTCTGTCTCTCTCTCTCACTCTCTTTCTTAGTCTCTCCAGTAGGGTGATTGAGCTGGTTTGAATAGATTGCAGCATGCTTTTGTTGGTATTGCACATGATCAGGTGGTGGCATCTGCACAAGTCAGTGTCTGCCAGGTGCTAATTGCATGCAGCCTGCTGTGTAGTACTTCAGATAACCACTGTCATGGCAACCCTGTACTATAAATTGCTGCCTTCTGTGGATATTGTCCCTTCACCTTTACAGTATGGATGACATCCTTCCTGTGTATGGACATCAGTGTTACAGACAGCAGTTAGCAATACCTCTTACAGCAGAAGCTGCAGACACAGGCCGAATCCACATTTGGGTAAGGTTCCAGACCTTGCTGTTCTTACAGGGTTTCTGTGTACATGGTACTTTTTCATGGAATGTTGTCTGTCTGCATAGCTCTCAACTGTGGGCCTATCCATATGATACCAGGGGGATTGGTTGTTAGATTTTGTCTGTGCACCACACAGGTATTGTCCCAAATATATCTGTGGCATTCTGTCTGTTTAGTGCTATCAGTATATGGCTACATCCATTTATATTTCAATGCCCGTATCCCTGCATAAGGGTATGCTATAATGAATCCAGTAACACCAGCATTTTCCAGGGAGTGTAACAGCAATAATGCAAATATGGCCCTATGTTGCTGCCTCTGTCCTCCACATATATGCCAGTCTTTGTCCTGCTGTGATACAGGAAGGGTTATTAGGTAATGGCCTATCATTATTTACCACTAGCATTACTGCTATCATCCCGGTCATGTCATGGACTCCCACACCAACTGTTGGGCCATGTACATATATATGGGGGCAACAGCTGGAGAACACATATGTGCCCTTGTACATTCCTGAGGTAAGTGCTGGAACTTGTGTTCTGAGAGACTGCCTTACATGTTATCTGCAATTATACAGAGCTGAGTATATATTTTTTTGGTTGTGGAGTTTGGTTGTTGCTTAGATCTGTGTTGGGGCTGTTGTCTCGCTGTTCTGGGAAACTGATTGGCAAATATACAGAGCAGAGAATATTTTTTTGGTTTTGGAGTTTGTGCTGTTGGGTTTTGCTTGGATCTCTGTTGAAGCTGTTTTCCCCACCCCACCCCCATTTTCTGCTGTCTTCAGTTGGCATAGTAACAGCTGCATTCAAATTGCTGGAACCTGTGTTCTGAAAGACTGCCTTACATATTATCTGCAATTATACAGAGCTGAGTATATATTTTTTTGGTTATAGAGTTTAACTGTTGCTTAGATTTGTGTTGAAACTGTTGTCTCACTGTTCTGAGAAACTGATCGGCAAATATACAGAGCTGAGAATATTTTTTTGGTTTTAAAGTTGTACTGTTAGTTTTTGCTTAGATCTCTGTTCAAAACTGTTTTGTCATCCCTATTTTTGGTTTGTAGTCTAAATTTGGTGTATTTTGCAGTTGCCCGCCCCACTGTAATATTTGATCTGGGACACTCCCCCTTCCCATCTCTTTACCACATTCTACCTAATAAACTCTTTCTGCACTTGCTTTTAGTCCTTTTTAATTTGGTTGCATTTTTAAACTGTGTTTGGTCTAATATTGCTGCATACTCAAGTGTGCTAGTTTGCACTGCATGTGAATTGTTTTTACTACTGTTTTTGTTACTTTTCTGTTAAAAAAAAAAAAAAAAAAAAAAACTGTAAGCCTGTTTCCTACCTTTCCTGTAACTAGTGTTCCAGATACAGATTTGCTGTATCCAGGACTGTATGTAAGCTTCTGAGTCACCCAAGCCTTTCTGTGTTGGAGGGAAGCCTTCTAGCTTATCAGATGAAGTGGTAAGCACTAGGTAACCTGTCTACCACATAAGTAGTGGTTCTGGCCCAGAATTTGTAGTTATTGGACGTTTGGGCAATCTCTTCCATCTCTCTCAACTTTCTGATTTGAAAGCCTGTATTTGCACTTGTTTCTGTCCTGTAACTCATCTAGTGTAGATTAGCACTTAAATTTGCTTGTTCATGCTCAGCACTTGTTCAGAACTTGTAAGCACTAAATAAGCTACTAATTACTATAGCACTCTATCTTCCTCATTACCTAGAGGAAAACAGTTTTTGTACTTATTTTTCTCACTTGCTTAGAGAAAAACAGCTCTTGTACTTACTTTCCTCACTTATCTAGAGGAAATACCCTGTAACTCTCTTTTTGCGTGGTCTTGCGCACAAAGCAGTGTCAGGCAGCACTGGTTTGCTGGGGTATACTTTTCCCAGCCCCACAAAGTCTGCACTGTAAATTTTCCCTTAGAACTAGGCAAGCCTCAACTCAAGTGCTTCAGATCAGCTGCTCTTATTGCAGCACTTGCAAAACAGAAATCAGCACTTGTCCTAATCTCCTAGACAGCACTATTATTCTCCAAATTTCCTAGACAGCACTATTATAATATACCATAAGAACCTTGATCGTCCGCAGGACTTAAGTTCAATTTACTCTTCAAAGCATGTCCAGAGGTCAGCTTCAGGTGTACTCTCCAGTTCATCTGGTGGAACTGGGCATCCTGAGGCAGTGTCACAACTGCCTCATATATACAGACAACCCTCTCCTCTTACCTCTAGACACAAACACTTGTGAGAGATGCAAACACACAGCAAGACTGGAGGCTAAGCGCTCTCAACCCATAACTGTAACAGACAGTCAAGAGGATAAGGGACACACTTGCATCACACCACCTGTCACACATGAATCTACAAAACAAGCACTGGCAAAACACACTTATAAATACACAAAAACATATTTGGAGGCATTAGGTACCAATCTGAAAAAGAAACAGCGCCCTCCAAAGCAGACAAGCAAGCAATGCACGCCCAAAAAACAAGCCAGAAAACACATAATTCACCTCAGCAGTGTGCCTCACAACAGCCCTTAAGGCAAAACAGCATACCTAACATGCTAGTAATAGGAGACTCTATAGTAAGGCACACAGATGTTCCACTCACCAGGCTGAGCAAGGAGAATGTTACTGTCAGCTGCCTGTCGGGTGCTCGGATCCACCACATAACACAGGTACTTAGGTCACTCCAGAACAAGTACAAGTATGACGCTGTCATTGTACATGTTGGTGTGAATGATCTAAGATGTACCTCCCTGGACTACATAAAAAGAGACATTGAGGAGCTGTCTGATCATGTAGCCCAAGCTGGTATGACCCTGACCTTGAGTAGCATACTACCTTCACCTAGAATGATACCACAATACAAAGACAAAATGATCAATTTCAACAATTGGCTAAGCTTCTGGTGTCATTCTAAGGGGATCCAGTGTCTGTCTGCCTGGGATGACATGATAGACAAGCCTCGCTGTTTTGCCAGAGATAGGTTGCACCTGTCACCCCTAGGTTTTTGAATACTGGCCAAAGATCTTGCCGTCCCCATAGTGCCTTTTTAGGCAAGACTCAAAGGACAAACCAACCACCGTAACCAGCACAGGTAACCAAAAATTAAGGGTAATGCTACTCAACTCCAGAAGTCTCAACCTCAAAATGCACACACTCGAGGCTCTCCTCAGCATGGAGAAAATTGATGTTTGTGCAGTGATGGAAACCTGGTTCAAGGCTCAAGAGAGCACCCCAGCACTGCCAGGTTAAAATTCATATCATACCTTCCGGCCTCAGTTACTGGATCGCAGTACAAAGGGCGGAGGTGTACCCATATTCATCAAGGATACTCATATCTCGAGGTTAGTAGCGCAGCATGATGCGCCAGCGATCATCCATGCGCAACTATCAGCAGGCAAAACCACATTTCAAGTTGTAGTCAGTTATAGATCGCCCACCATGTCCCAAGATGCTCACTCTGCATTCCTTGAGACATTGGAAAATATAAAGGTCCTACCCAACACCATAATCTTGGGTGATTTCAACTACCCTGGTATAGACTGGGCAAACTACCAATGCTCCAACTCCTATGCTCAACGATTCATAGAATTTATAAATTCAAATGCCCTTGAACAACTAGTATGTTCCCCTACTAGAGGGGACAACATATTGGATTTAATCATCACAAATATGGGTGCCCATTGTACCACACCCATTGTCACCCCCCCTCCTTGGTCAGATCTGACCACAAACTGATAACCCTGGACATCCTCTCTCTTCCGCCTTCCCGAATTAAAGAAACCATAGTCAAAAACCTTTCCAAAGCAAATTTCAAACTACGTGCATCCGAAGTGGAAAGCTTCACTGTTTCCTTGCAGAAAGATAATGATATCCAGGATGCGGAATCCTACACCGAGGCACTCTATATGCATCTTCAGGATTGCATGGACCGTGCTATCCCAAATAAAACCAAGACTCCTTCCTCAAGCAAGAAGAAACCAGTCTGGTGGACCCCGGCCATAAGCAAACTTTACAATAAAAGGAGGAGACTTATACAAAAAAAGGCCAAATCTCAAGTAGAAAAATCATCCCTGATCAGCATAAGTAAGAAATCGAGGGCCCTCATCAAGTCAACTAAAGCTAATTTTGAAAAGAAAGTTGCCAAGGATGCCAAAGATAACCATAAGACCTTCTATGGCTACGTCAAAAACCTAAATGGCAATGCTCAGGTCTGTTCTGAGCTAGTACAAAAAGGAACAAAATACACCGACCCTTCTGACATTGCCAACATCTTGGCTGACAGGTTCAGTGCAAATCCCCCCCCCCCACCACCTACAGGGCCTATTACCATTCTAGGGGACTGTGTAAGTCCAATTATTACTGATACGTTGGTTAACAAGGCTCTATCTAAAGCTAAAAACACTGCCTCCATGGGACCAGATGGTGTCCCAGGCTGTGTCATACGTGAGCTCCAAAAGGAATTAACCCCGCATCTTAATACCCTGCTCAGTCTCAGCCTCTCCACAGGAAATGTGCCCATAGAATGGCGCACGGCAATGGTGGTCCTGCTACACAAAGGTGGGGCCATAACTGACCCTGGGAACTACAGACCAATAAGCCTGACCAGTCTGATCTGTAAGGCTATGGAGTGAAACATTATGGAACTCATAAATGGAGAGATTGGGAACCTCCAGTTGCTGGACCCCACACAGTTCGGCTTCGTCAAGGGCAGATCATGCCTCCTGAACCTGGTGGATTTCTTTGAGACAGTTACTCAGGCTATAGATAAGGGAAAGGTGGTACACATGGCTTACCTTGACCTTGCTAAAGCATTTGACACCATTCCCCATTCAGGTATTATTGATAAGCTCACCAGCCTGGGCATAAACCCTTACATCACAAGATGGATCGCAAACTGGCTCTCAGACAGATCCCATAAAGTAAGAGTACCGGGATCTATGTCCAAATCCAGACCAGTAATGGGTGGTGTGCCTCAGGACTCTGTCCTGGGGCCCCTCCTGTTTGGCATATACTTCTCAGATGTACAGGCAAGCACGGAAGGGCTGTGGCTGACTAAGTTTGCGAACGACTGCAAACTGAGTGCTATAATAGAGTCTCTGGCCAACATGGAGATCCTCCAGTAGGGCCTAAATGAGACTGATGCATGGTGTCAAAGCCATGGTCTCAAGCTAAATGCAAAAAAATGCGTAGTAATCCCCTTTGGAAAAAAAACATAGTACCCACAAACTACAACATAGGAGGTAATCCCCTGAAATCTGAAGAAGAAATAAGGGATCTAGGGACCCAAGTAGATAGTCAGCTTTCCTTTGATAACCGTGTTGCCAAAGTGGTTAGGAAATCCTTCTATGTGACCCATCTGATCACGAAAGGGTTTGCATCAAGATCTAAGGATGTAATGGTGCCCCTCTACTCTTCCCTCATCAGACCCATTATTGAGTACAATGCACCAATTGGAATGTACCTGGCTAGACATCTCCAGCAGCTGGAGAGACCACAAAGGTACCTAACCAAGAGGATTACTGGCCTCAAACAGTTGCCCTATGCAGCACGATTGAAAAAGCTAAGACTGTTCTCTGTTGCATATCGCTTTCTCAGAGGCGATCTCTGTCTAACGTACAGAGCCATGTCCAACCCAGAATTGTTGAACATGCTCCATCTTAGCAAAACCAAATCAACTCGAGCTATACACTCTAGGGATATAAACCTCAACACAACAATGAATAGAACATGCTGGAGGGATAGATTCCCTTCGCAGAGACTTCCCTTACTATGGAACAGGGTCCCGATCTACATAAGACAGAGCCCCTCACTATCACTCTTCAAGAGGAACCTTGATGAGTGGATGGGTAACAGAAAGTTCACACCGGGATCACACCAACAGCACTACTAGATAGGGGCAAGGGTACTAGCTGCTAGTACAAGGGTCTAGGGAACTACTAAAGGGGCATTCACTTGGCAATTGTCATGGATGATTGCCCCTCTAAAGTCAGTAACTAGTGGCAACACATTTGTGTTTCAGACTTCATCTCCTTCTACATATGTGTTCTAATACATATAACTGTGTAACTAGAAAAACTGTGTAACAAGCAAAATTGGTATCACTTCTGTGTCACTGTTAGACAGAGGCACAGTATACTAACCTCGAAAAAGGTAATAACAACATTAATTTAAAATGGGTGGAGAAAGCCAAACACACTCTGGCTAAGCTTATAAATGCCCTAGGGCAGATAGCCTAGTATGAACCTATGAACCTAGTTTAAGTGTAACAGAGCATTAGTTGATATATATCCTTATTTGTACCCACAGTGTGACATACTTTGTCCAGACTTCTTTCATTAACAGGTTATGTGGTGTGAAAATAATACATTTCCTGTACTGTTGTCTGATTGTGCTGCAGGATATGTTTGTGAAAACTTCAGGTTGTGCATCTCTGCTATGGTTTAGTGGTAAATCACTTTTTGTATAGAGTGCAGGGTCCTGGGTTCAATCCTTGGTGAGGCAGTTTATTTTGCTGCTGAGCAGAACAAGGGATGTTGGCTACAGAGTGACTGAGGCACTCTTAAGCAGTTGTAAGCAAGTTTGCATGGGTTTGCGTGGAGCTAAGCAATGCCTACATGGGTTAAGCAATTCAGCAGCTGAGTATAAGAAACTGTAACCAGAGTTTAGCAGTGTTTACCTCTGTGCAAACCCGCACAACCCTGCGTACAACTGCTTTATAGTGCCTTAATCACTCTGTATGCATTGGCCCTTGTTCTGCTGAGCAACAACATAAACAACCTCTGCTAGGCTAGAGTCCAGGACCATGCACACCATAGCCAAAGTTATTTACCTCTAAGCCATCTCAGATATACATAACCCTGCTGTATTCACAAACATAACATCCAGCCCAGTCATTCAACAATACAGAAAATGTATTCCAACATGTAGATGTATGTGTGTGTGAAAATATATTAATGTCTAAACAGATACAATGTATTGATATATGTAGAAATATATCTATGTGTATATATATATATATATATATATATATATATATATGCAGACATTTATATCTATATAGGTATATACAGACATACATCTGTAGATAAAGTGGGAACATAGCAGAAACATATATGTCCACATGCACCATTAATAGGGTTGACAGGCACAAACAACATATGTCATGCACGAATAGGTATCCCCCCCCCACAGCCTAACATGACTGCCTTGCAATACACTGCCAACTGTTGCAGATCCCATAACCAGGACATTACACAGCAAGGGCACAAGATGTTAACAGTACTCCATCCCACCTGTATGATGTCAGGGTGGTATCAGTAGCATATCATGCAGTACAGTCAGGGTCATAATGACACCCATTTTGCAGTCATCTGTTACGTTTGTCAGTCAGAGTCTTGTACTGTTGGCCTGTACTTCAGAGATGTAGATGCCAAAAAACAGTGGTCTCAGGACTGAACCCTGAGGTACTCCACTTGTCACATGTCTGGGGTTATGTCAGTAAGCCATGTGGCAAACCATTGAGTGGCATAAGGATGTATGGCCGGATTAGTATGTTAATCTATGTTTCCAGTCTGGGGGATGGAGTTGAAGGGCCTGTAGAGCCTGCTATCTATGCAGGCACATGTGTATTCCCACATAGGAGATGTAGCTCAGTGTTGAGTTAGTCTGCCTGTAGCCTGAACTGTGCTTTGTTACATGCCTAGCATCTTATTGTACTTATCCAGTGAGATGTCATGTTCAGATACTTGCCAGATGTACTGCTGCCTGGCCACCATAACAGTCATATATGTCAGACAAAGCAGTGGGATGCTGTTCAGATGTTTGTCAGTAACTAGTGGATAGTATGTGGCCATGGCACCTCTGTACCAGCGGTTATTAAGTGTCAGGACAGACAGGGGTGTATGAATGCATAACCTATGGGGGCAAATGTATACCAGTATATGTGTTATACCTATCTACATGGCTGTTAACATCCACATTGACAGGCCTGGTCCACATGTCTTGGATGAAGGGTTTCTGTGTATACTCCTGGTTTGACCCCAGTGTGTCAGACTGTCCACATATATTGGCCGTATCGCAGCTATAGTCAACAGGGGCGTTACTGTGCTAGCAGTGGCACTGTACTATGATGACCTTAGGATGTCTGTAAGTGGCCAATGGCACACATGTTAACAGCAGATGTGGACTCCCACACACACTATTTCTGTAACGACATTCCCAATTACAATAGCAATAGTCTACAAATGTACCTGCACTACATACGTGACATCCCCTTGTACTAAGAGGTTGGGACTGTTGGGGTTGGGGTAGGGCTCCACTCCATGTGCAGGACATATGGTGAACATATATGTATATATAAGTATACATATATCCATACAGATATGTACACATATAAATATCTTGCTTACTGTATGACAATAGTTTTACACATATGTGCCTGTGTTCCGGCTTCTGTCCTCCACGTACATACCGGGTTTTGCACATATGACATGTTGTCAGAGGTTGCATGTAATGGGCTGTTTGTATGTCGTGCTGTCATTCCTGCCATCACTCCACTGCTGTTGTGTCCCCCACACATACTGGAGGGTTGGGGCCATATATCTTTGGGTTTCACCTACACAATACATGTGTGCCCTAATGCACTCCAGAGGCCAGTGTATGTAACAATGGTATATGGCCCAGTATTAGTGAATGTAGGGGGGCGGTGCACCATGACTAACCCAGGCTGTTACAACATGTGTGGGTGCCTGGGATAAGCTGACTTAAGGTATCTGAATATACTGTACCATATGATCCACCTTGGGTAAATGTAGCCCTACAGCCTCCTTCCATACGGGATGTTCTGTTTGTCAGTGTGATTGTGATGGTGTCAGGTATGACTTGTTATGTAACAGATACATACCATTGTGTCAGCTGGGGTCTGTACCCCCTAGGGATTGTGTACAGAGTGTATAGAGGCTGCTGACCTATACATCTGCATTACGTACTGTTGACTGTCTGGTATGTTGTGGCCCAGTCTGTCATTACTGATGTACTAATGCTCTCCTCTTAAAAACCAACTTGTACAAAAAAGAAAACGCACTGAAATGGTTACTTCTTGAGAATACTAAATTTAATGAAATACTAAAATGACAACGCTTTTCGTCCGACCTCAGTAATTGGACTTCTTCAGAAAAAATGCCAAGCAAAAGCAGTTAAAATTCAAACATCTTATTTATAACCTTCCCGCCAAGATTTTGAAACACTTAATTGTCTCTTAAAGGTGTATGTAACCAGACATTGTTGCCTCAAATGTAATGCTTGCTTTTGACATCAACCTGAAATTAAAATCACATTAATAAATATTATAAACTTTTTGCAACAGCCCCCTTTGTCAACCATGTAAAATTGTATTAAATTACATTAAATCATACTATTCAAATCTATATTTAAAATACATTAATAATTTAAACGCATACCAACTATACAATAATACAATATGCCCTCATATCTATAGAACGCTAGCTAGTAAAGCGTCCATGATTCAAACTCAATCGCTAATATATATAATTGCTAGCACGTATTAAGCAAGTACATTAATAATCTAAACGCATACCAACTATACAATAATACAATATGCCATAATATCCAAAGGGTGCTAGATAGTAAAGCGTCCGTGATTCAAACTCGATCACTAATATATGTGATCGCTAGCACATATTAAACAAAGCAAATGGGACAGCAATAACAATGACATATGTATTCTACTACTACATCACTCAGACAAACAGAACATACAAGAAGGTACAAAAACGCAAAAATGCAAATTGTACATGCCATAAGGCGTATAAACCCCCCCATCACATACCTCCTACATAATTGTTATATTTACCCTATTTCCTATATATCTATCAACTTAAATGCATCGTCCATATTAAAAACGTACTTATTTTCATCAGTTTTGATTACCACTTATCCAATACATCCCAATTAATTCCCTATGTGTATTATACTAGATTGTATTATGTTTACACTATGAATGGGGTTTAAATAGACACAAAACTTTGTAAAAATTACTTTAAAAATTACTTCAAAAATTATGGGCATTACTTTATTCGACTATCTATCTAGACTTTTAAGTTTTAGTAAACACATAAGTGTACACTTGTCATTCAATCCTGGGTTTGTATACGCATTCAGTCTAATTTGCCATAATAATTCCATTTTCTCCAGCAAAAGACCAAAAGGACCCCCTCTGACGTCTTGTTTCACTTGGTCAATTACTTTGTATTGAAATTTATGTTCCGGGAAACTTAATACATGTCTAGCAAGGGCATTGTCTACTTTTTGCAAATTAATACTAAAACTAATCAAAACTGATGAAAATAAGTACGATTTTAATATGGATGATGCATTTAAGTTGATAGATATATAGGAAATAGGGTAAATATAACAATTATGTAGGAGGTATGTGATGGGGGGTTTATACACCTTATGGTATGTACGATTTGCGTTTTTGCATTTTTGTACCTTCTTGTATGTTCTGTTTGTCTGAGTGATGTAGTAGTAGAATGCATATGTCATCGTTATTGCTGTCCCATTTGCTTTGCTTAATACGTGCTAGCGATCACATATATTAGTGATCGAGTTTGAACCACGGACGCTTTACTATCTAGCGCCCTATGGATATTATGGCATATTGTATTATTGTATAGTTGGTATGCATTTAGATCATTAATGTACTTGCTTAATATGTGCTAGCGATTATATATATTAACGACTGAGTTTGAGTCATGGACGCTTTACTAGCTAGCGTTCTATAGATATGAGGGCATATTGTATTATTGTATAGTTGATATGCATTTAAATTATTAATAGGTTCATAGGTTCATAGGTTGGTACTGGGCTGTCTGCCCGAAGGCATGTATTAGCCCAGCCACGTTGTGTGGCATTCACCGCCCATTTAGTAGTTCCCTAGACCCTTGTACTAGCAGTTAGTACCCTTGGCCTCTACCTAGTAGTGCTGTTGGTGTGATCCCCGGTTTGAACTCTCTGTTTCCCATCCACTCATCAAGGTTCCTCTTGAAGAGTGATAGTGAGGGGCTCTGTCTTATGTAGATCGGGACCCTGTTCCATAGCAAGGGAAGTCTCTGCAAAGGGAATCTATCCCTCCAGCATGTTCTAGTCATTGTTGTGTTGAGGTTTATATCCCTAGAGCATGTAGCTCGAGTAGATTTGGTTTTGCTAAGATGGAGCATGTTTAACAATACGGAGTTGGACATGGCTCTGTACGTTAGACAGAGATCACCTTTGAGAAAGCGGTATGCAACAGAGAACAGTCTTAGCTTTTTCAATCGTGCTGCATAGGGCAACTGTTTGAGGCCAGTAATCCTCTTGGTTAGGTACCTTTGTGGTCTCTCCAGCTGCTGGAGATGTCTAGCCAGGTACATTCCATTTGGTGCATTGTACTCAATAATGAGTCTGATGAGGGAAGAGTAGAGGGGCACCATTACATCCTTAGATCTTGATGCAAACCCCTTCATGATCAGATGGGTCACATAGAAGGATTTTCTAACCACGTTGGCAACATGGTTATCAAAGGAAAGCTGACTATCTACTTGGGTCCCTAGATCCCTTATTTCTTCTTCAGATTTCAGGGGATTACCTCCTATGTTGTAGTTTGCAGGTACTCTGTTTTTTCCTAAGGGGATTACTACGCATTTTTTTGCATTTAGCTTGAGACCATGGCTTTGACACCATGCATCAGTCTCATTTAGGTCCTTCTGGAGGATCTCCATGTCAGCCAGAGA